>NC_132855.1:6186702-6304202 GCF_048164855.1 Canis lupus baileyi
ATGCTTACCAGAGGGGAAGTGGGTAGAGAAATGGGTGAAATAGGTGATGGGCAATAAGGAGAGCACTTGTGATGAGCACTGGGTATTATATGGAGGTGGTGAATCATTGTGTTGTGCACCTGAAATGAATATTACCCTGTATGTTAACTACTGGAATTTAAATAAAAACTAAAAAAAAGAAAAAAAAAATAAGAGTAGTAACCAAGATGGAATTAACATTCCCTTCAGCTTGACTAACCTTTAGGTAGGTTTTTACCTGACCATACCCCCTTTACTTTATTTACTTTAGAAAACTTGCAGTTGCAAATTCTTTCTCTGCGCCTTTGGGATATAAATCTTTACCAAGCCCCTTGCCACTTTTACAATCAAGGAATGTCTTTTAAGGATCTGGGAACCATCTCTCTGAAATGTAATCAACAAAAAGATTGTGTCCCTAACTTCCAGTGTTTGTGAGAGAGTAGGAGCCTAACTTCGATAAGCACCAATTAGCAAGCTTAATCACATCAACAGCCTCCCCTTTAGGGCTTTTCACTGCTTTTCTACTATTTCACGCCAGTGCTTATAAATTCTCCTTTTGTTTCAGTGAAATTGAAATTGAGTTCAATCTTTTTTCCATATTGCACTAGTCTTGCAAAAAGTTTCGTTGTTTTTAATAATTTTCTGATGCAATTTTTATTATATAATTCAACCAAAAAGATCTAGAGAGAATGTAGAACTCTTTCGGAAGCCTGGAATGAATGATGGCCTGCACTAAATGAAGTAGAAATGCCAGAGTTCTGTGGCAGATGGTAGAGAAAGGGATCAAAAGACTTATGGAAAGAGGCACACCAGAAGGGATAGACTTGCGTAAGGCGAAAAGACCCACCAGCCAACTATATTCCAAGGAAGAGCTTAAAGAACAACCTATTGCCAAAGCAATAAAGAATATGCTTATGGCAGGAGTAATAAAATTCTTGGGTCTTGGTGGATGGTCTCTGAAGTCCAGGGATGATAGTGGAGATTATCCCCTGGGCTTCCTGACAGCAGTGGAGATGATAGGCATTGAAGCACTGAAAGAAGCTGGGGACGATAATTGTAAGGTGTATTCAGGTTGGAGTGGCACCCAGACAGCATGCCCTGTAGAGAGCACAGTGTTCCTAGGGGCAAGATTGATGAGCAGCCAACAAGCAAAATACTCAGTTTATATAACCAAGGAAAACTTGCCTTAATGAAAAGGCACAATCAATAAAAAAATAAATAAATAAAAATAAAAATAAATAAAAATAAAAAATAAAAAGGCACAATCTCTTGCAGATTTCCAAACCTGAGCCAGATCTCGAATCTGGAATCCAGGGACTAAAAAGAAACTGGGTCTCAGGAGGAAGGAATCTATGACCCCGTGTCAGATGTGTATAGACACGATCCACTTCTTCCACAAGAGACCTAGCACCATTACTCGGGTCACTGTACACTGGGGAAATGAGAAGATGAGCTACTTTGAGAACTGTTGGACACAAGAGTTCGAAGAGACCTTGGTTTCCAAGGACCTGGAGCACTGTAAGGGTCCCTACTGGAGCAGGGACATGCAGGGGTCAGATAATATAGAGGGCTCTGGCCTGTGTCTGACTTACAATGGGTCTCATTGGTATGTGAACCCATCTTATGTTTCTTTCCTGATTATCTAAGCGTATAACTCCAAATGTGTAGCTTGGTAGTTAGCAGAACCCTAAAACTGGGTCCTTGGTGGATGTACGGAGTGAGGGCTGTTACAGTGGGAAGGCCAGGTGGAAGCCTGTCTATCCTCCTCCCACTACCAAAGTAGTACATAAAAAGCATATTGCATTCTTGGGGGATTGGCAAAGATTTGTGCCACCGATCAAGGCCTAGAGGGGTGGTGGTCATCCTACCTCCTTTGACCCATCGCTCTGACTCCTCCAATGACTAGATGGACGGTGGCAGATAGTGAGGACGGCTGTAAACTCCGTTGCAGCTGCTACGCCGCGTGTGATGCTTTGTAGCACAATTGCAGCTGCTATGCTGCAGTATGTGATTTTTTTTCTAGAAGAGATTATTAACATATCCTCAGAATTGGTGAATGTATTCTTTTCCATCACCATTGGGAAAGAGAACCAGAAGCAGTTGGCATTTATGGGGGACGGGCAGTAGTGTCTGTATTGGTCAGTTTGGGCTGCTCTAACAAAACGCCACAGACTGGGTGGCTTAAACCATGGAAATGTGTTTTCTCACAGTTCTAGAGGCTGGAAGTCCAAGACCAAGATGCCAGCAGCGTTAATTTCTTGTGACACCTCTCTTGCTAGCTTGCAGAGAGCTACCTCCTTACTGTACTCTCATGGCTTTTCCTCTGTGTGTTCCTTTGCCGTTTGTCTCTTCTGCACTTGTATGGACATCAGCACTATTGGATTAGAGCCCCATCCCTATGACCTCATTTAACCCTAACAACCTTTTTAAAGGCCCTATCTCCAAATATAGTCACTTTGAGGGTTAGGACTTCAATATATGGATTTTGGGGGCAAACAGTTCAGCCTATAACAGTATACATTTGTAGTATTTCCCCAAGGCTTTGTTAACACTTTCATTCTCTGCTGCAAAATATCCTAAAGAGTTCTGAACTGTCTCTACATTCTGCAGAGCATCACATTGGTTCACTATATCAAGGGCATCATATTAGGCCTAATGATCAGGAAATGGCTAGGCCCATGGTAAGACATGTGCTCCAGAGGGTGGGAGATAAACTCTATAACGGGATCCAACACATCAGTGAGATCTTTTGGGACCCAGGGTGTGGGGCTTGGCAGGACATCCCCTCTAATAAAAGACACATTATTACATTTTCATGGCTAAGAAGGAAGCACAATGCTTGATAGGCTTCTTTAGGTTAAAATTCCACATTCAGGTCTATTGTTCCAATCGATGTACTAAAGTGACACAGGGGGCTGCCTTCTTTGAGTAGCCCAGAGGAGGAAAGTGATCTACAGCTTATCCAGACTATGGTGCACGCAAGACCAAATGGCTTTTATGTTATTGGAAGTATCTGTGGTGGGAAAATTTTTCTATGTGGACTTTACAGGAAGTTCTAATAGGAGAATCACAATGTATAGACCCCTAGGGCCTAGAGCAACAATATGCCATGTGTATTGAAAAGATAAAAACCAAATGAAAAACATCCCCTGGCATGCTATAGAGTCCTAGCAGAGATGGAGCATTTAACCATAGGGTATCGAGTGACAGTGTCGTTTGACCTGCCCAGCTTGCGTTGGGGTTCTCTCAGACCCACACAGTCATCAGGGCCAGTAGCAATCCATTTTAAGTTGGAAGAGATACAGTTAGAGGTGTGCACGAACAGGGCCAAAGCATACAAGTAAGCTGAATGAGCTGAATGGGCACATGGCCTAGACACTCATGTCATCATTGTACAAGTGCTGCTTTTTCAGTTTAAACCTATGGCAGCATAGGGGAAGGGTTTTCATATCCAGCTGATGGAAGCAGAAAACGTTCCTAAATATGTGTGCAAACAAAAAATGGATTGCTGTTCAAGTTCAGTCCTACTCACAGGTGGACTGAAAGACAGTGCTGATCAGACATCACACTGGGCAGAGCTTTGGCTGGAGAATCAGGTAATCCAGTTTGTGTTGAAAGAGAAGTAACCTGAGAGGATCCCTGGGTGGCTCAGTGGTTTAGCGCCGCCTTCAGCTCAGGGCGTGAACCTGGAGACTCGGGATCAAGTCCCTGGTCTTCCTGCATGGAGCCTGCTTCTCCCTCTGCCTGTGTCTCTCATGAATAAATTAAAAAAAAAAAAAAAAAGAAGTAACCTGAGATAAAAATATTTGTGGTATTATGGGCAGAGGCAAATGACTTGGCTGGTTGGTCAGGAGCCTAGAAGAAAAAATTGGAAAAATTTGTAACATGGAGGACTATGGGAATGTGTACAAAGTGTAAAGATTTTAGCATTAGATGCTAATGCCTTCCAGTGAGTATCTGTACATAAGAGGGCTAGACAATGAAGTAGACAAGGTTGCTTACTAGTCGACATTAGCCAGCCTTCATCATCACTGATATTCCTCAGTGCGGTCTCAAGAATGGAGGTATGGAGGATAAACTTGGGGTCAACAGTGTAGTATCACACTCACCAAGGCTAATCTAGTTTCTCGTGCTTATGAATATCCAACCTATTAAAAGGAACAATTTTCAGTATTGAGACCTCAGTTTACTTAGACTGCAATTGACATACATTCTGCATATGAGTTTCTCTTTTCTCTAATGTCATTCCCATTATATAAGGCCTCATAGGGTGTTTGATTCCCTAGCAAGTGATTTCACATAATATCTCCTTGGATTAAGGGAAAGATTTAACAGTAAAGAATATGTGACAGTGAGCCTGTAACCACGTGATCCAATCATTCTTTATATATAGCCAACCTCCTAGAGTAATGGTACTACCTTTGTAGAGGCAGCTAGGTATTTTCTTAAAGAGGATACCTACCAAGATGAGGTTCCAGCCTACAGAATATGGTATATCGTCTAAGTCAACAACCATTGTATGATATGGTATCTCCAGTAGGTACATAGAAGACTTCTCTTACATAACAGAGGCAGAGAACAGCACACATGGCACCCAGATGATCCACTAGGAGGCCCTTCTTGTACTCTGCTGTCTAATTTTTATAGCAAATGGATAAGTGCAATAGCCACAGCCTGAGAAGGGCATAATGACCAGAATCTCAGAGTCTCTTAGGGTGACTTCACCATGCATGCCCCCAAACCAGTGGCAGTGCTGAATGAGCATGAGGAGTGCCTAGAACGGGCAGTAGGTAAGAAAGACAGTAAGTACAGGTTGTGGCCTTGGGACTGTTTTCAGCCATGGGGACTATTGTTCATCCCACCAACGGTTGTCTTAAGTTTTCTCAGCAAAGAGAGCAACTGGAATCTTGAAGATAGGATTTCCAAATGGAGTGAACCCACTACACAAAGCAATTGGGTCTGAGTGGCACAAGGGGTATCCTGTAGTTTGGTGAATTCTCTGATGTGTCTGTTGTATCCGTCTTTAGGACTTAGGAACTAATTTCTTCACCTGTGAGGAATATTGGCTGCGAGTAGCTTACGGGTAATGCCTTTGACTGTTGGAAGCTGTTTTACATAAGTTTTCACCTGAAGGGAAATCTGCATCCAATGTCCAAACCATTCCATGTGGAGTACAAAAGCTTAGCCCACTTTCCGGTCCACTTAGCATGGCCACCTCAGCTCTAGAGCTTCCTGTAAACTTCAGTTTGCTTTTTTTCTGAATCACAGTTCAACTTCTCCTTCTCCCCAGTCATTGTTACTCCTTTACAGGTTTTGTTTCTGAAATCACCTTATAATAAACTTTCCGCATGTATTCTTCTCAAAGGCTATTTCCCTGTGAACCCAACCAAAGACACCCCATCAATAACAACATTCCCAAACAACAAATCATTTAACTTTGCTTGATTTTGGACTTAATATGAATAGATTCTAATAGTTGGCATTCCTTTATGTCTTGCTTTAATGTTATATACTTGAGATTCATCAATTTTGATAAATATAATGATAGTTTTTCATTTTCACTGCTGTATAGTACCCCAAAAATGAATACATTACAATTTACTTGTTCTTTCTTCTTTTGATGGATGTTTAATTGCTTCCATTTTTATTTTGATCTAATAAATAGTGATACGAAAAACATTCTTATTAACTGTGTCTTGGTGTACATAAAAGTCTCTGTAGAATATTGTAACTCTCATTTTGTTTGAAGAGTAGCAATAGTCTTGGATTTGAATTGATAAACAGAGTAGGAAACCCTATTGGTTTTATCCTGAATCAAGTTTATATAGCTTTTAGAAACGATAAGGACAGTCAATAAAGCGTATATAATGACAGCATAGCAGAGGTTACTTGACTTCTAGAATTTGCTTCTCATGCCACTGACACTTTGTATGAAGGGAACACATAGAGAAGATGAGGCTGAATGTTTGTGGATCCCTGGAGATAATGATTGTCATCAGATTTAGAGTCCCATCACCTCTTATACCTTGATAGTCATCTAACCCCCTAAGGCATAAGTTACCGGCTTCCACCCTTTGGAGCAGCTCATGTCAGTCTCCAATGAATAATCTTGGTGATCACATGCTTGTCTCAGTACATAGCAGCCTCATTAGGACTGTCATTTACCTTGGACTTTGTGCACTTTTTATATATTCCTTGTGTTAGTTTTGCAAGGGATTTGTGTCAGGGCCAGAACCTCCCCATCCCTGATGGTGAAGGAAAGATTACAGTCTAGGTGTTCATACTGTCCTTCTACATGCATGCATAAGAGGAGACTTTCCAGGTCATGTGTTATGTGCATGTTTGTTTTTACAGGTGCTACCAAACTTTCCCAAAGTGAACGTACCAATTTGCGTTTTTATCAGCAGGGCCTGAGACTTTTTTTGCTTTACATCTTTGTCACCTGTGGGAGTATCAAACTTCTTCCTTTTGCCAGTTGAATCGGTATAGAGTAGCGTCTTATATAGTTTGGATTTTTTGTTTATTATGACTTATCAATAATGAAGTTGGGCATCTTTTCATATGTTGATATACCACTGTGTTTTCTCGATGTGAAATGACTGTTCATATTTTTTGCCCATTTCTGTACATAATTATTTGTTTCTTATTGACTTTAGTTGTTTATATCATATGAGTACTAATCCTTTGGTAATATGTAATGAAGATATAAGTAATTGGTTTATCACTTTTCTTTCCCCTTTCTTTACTATGTTTATTTTAAACTCTTGTGAAATTTATAATCTAATCATATGGTTTGTGCTTTTGGATCATGTTTAATAGACCTTTCCCTAGTCCCAAAGCATAAAGATATTCTCATGTGGATGGCCTATTTGTAATTCATTTTTGTATTTGATGTGTGTGTGTGAGGTAGTGGTACTATGCATAGCACACATACAGACATACACACAAACAAATTATCACTGTAGAATTTTGTAAGTAAAATCCTTTTGCCACCAATCTGTGATGGTCATTTTATTCTCTGCCATATATTAAGTTTCATATAAAATGGAATGGTTGATGGGAGTTTGAGGTATCATATGATTTTATTTTCTAATGTGCTAATCCAGTGACTCACATTTAAAAAATTTTTCTAATATTAAACCAGCTTTACATTTTTTGAATTGAAGTCAAATTGGTCATATTATATTTTTGTATATTACTTAATTAAATTTGGTGATATTTGTGTAGGAATTTTGCACCTGTGTTCATGAGTGTGATAGGCCTATAGCTAATTTGCATTGTCCTTGATTAATTTGTCTATCTAGATAATGCTAAGATTTATAAAGAGAGATTATTTCACCCTGAATGGCCAGTACAATATAAAAGGAGAAAAACAAGGTTGGAAGCTTGACTCTATCCAACTTCAAGTCTTACTACAAAGCGATAGTAGTCAAACAGTGTGGTATTAGTAAAGGAATAGACAAATGAATCAATAGAACAGAATAGAGAGTCCAAGAATAGAACCACATCAATATGGTTAATTAATCTTTGACAAAGGAGCAGAAATAATACAATAGGGCAAAGATAGTCTTTTCAATAAATGGTGGTGGAACAAATAGATATCCAAATGCAAAAAGATGAATCTAGAGACAGACCTTAATACCCTTCACAAAAATGAACTAAAAATGGATCATAGAGCTAAATATAAAATTATAAAACTCCTAGAAGATTATGTAGAAGAAAACCTGGATGACCATGGAGGGGCAGAGAGAGGGAGAAGCAGGATCTCCCTTCTCGATCCCGGGACTCTAAGATTGTGACCTGAGCTGAAAGTAGACACTTAACCAACTGAGCCACCCAGAGGCCTCTTGAAATTATTTTTGAAAGAGAAACACTGAATTTTTTGTGATGCATGAGAATGTAAATGTGAAAGAAATTATTTTAGTAGCTTACAGATAGACATTCTAGCTATGTGTGTATCACTTCATTTGTGTTTCTTTCATTATTTATACAATAATAATATGTAATAAAAATCTTAAAAAGGCTAGATATATAGTGTAGTGTTTAGATTTCTAGAAGATGGCAAAGCTAATTCATATTGGACTGATTTTATCTTTAGATATATTTTCTAGAAGAAAAAATAGTTTTGAAAATCTTAATTGGGAAATTAGTGATTGACTTAGTGCTTATGTCTAGTAAAATTATGATATCATAGGACTTACAAAACCTGTCTCTATATATACACGAGAGAGGTTAATCTGTAATGAAGTTTCCATTAAAGTGTTATGCAATGGATATATGGCAAACTAGGTCATTTATTTTTCATTGGCTTTTCCATGTTTGTGTTAAAACTTTATTTTTTTGCATATTAACTTTGAAAAGGTCATTTTTAGCCTCCTGATTTATCACTGATAATGGATCAAAATTTAATTCTATTATTAACATTCACTGTTTAAGATTTTTTTAAAAGATTTTATTTATTTATTTGAGAGAGAGAGAGGAGAGAGCACATGAATGGGGGAGGGGTAGAAGGAGAAGGAAAATGAGAAGCAGACTCTCAGCTGAGCAGAGAACCTGACCCAGGGCTTGATCCCAGGACTCTGGGATCATGACCTGAGCAGAAGGCAGATGCTTAAATAACTGAGCTACCCAGGCACCCCAATGTTAACTATTTTTAATAAGAACTAGTATAAAGGAGTACCCAGAGTATGGTCAGTGGGAGTATGGGAGAGGATGGACACCATGTGTAGTGAATTAGCAATGGAATGCATCATGCATGGAAGAATGTCATTAATAAAATTCCATTCATTCATTTTACATATTTATTGCAAACATGCTAAAAGCCAGGTATTGTGCTAGGTCTGGGGTTATAGTGATGAGCTACAACAAGCATAGTCTTCCCTGTCTTGTAGCTTACAGCCTAATGGAGGATCATTATTTGCACACTCATACAAATGCAAAATTACAGAGATAAGGAGCTTTGAAGGACACAGGAAGGATACTATTAAAGTATGGAACAAAGGAGTCTGACTTAGACTGTAGGGTCAGGGAATATTTTCATGAGAACATTAAACTTGAGCTAAGATATGAATGATAAGTAGGAATATACAGGAGGAAATTTACTGAGCAGAGGAGAAGACCTTCCGAGAAGAGAAAAAGGCACATGTACAGACCCTGTGATGTGCAGAACTCTGATGGAAAGCTTTTTAAGGCTAGAATAGGGTAGGCAACAAGGAGAGTGTCCCAAGATAAGGCTTGAGAGACAGGCAGGAACCATACTACATAGGATCTTGTGGGCCTTTATCTTAACATCAGTGAAGACTTTCACTGCATCCTCATGGGATAAGTTAGTGTGTAGGCCCCATTGCTGTAACAACAAAACCAAAAAGCCTAGTGCACTGGTTCAAATGAGATTGAAGTTTTGGGATTTTTTTTCCTCTCAGCTATAATAGTCCAGGGAGTTCAGAGAATAGAAAGTTCTATTCCAGGAAATGATCCATTGACTGAAGCTGGTGAGGCACTCTGCCATCCTTACCATATTACTTTCTTAGTTCTTCCAGATTCCTAATTCCAGTGAGTAGGAAGGGAGGAGGAAAGTTAAGGGCAAAGGTCTCTGTCTTTACTGGGAGGCACCCAATACTTCCACTCACATTCTTTTGGCCTGAACTGAGTCACATGGGTAAAATATTAGTTTTCTGTAAAGATTGTTTTCCTTTCAAACTATTTAATGGCTGTTTTATAGGCATTTACCTAAAGACAGCTAGAAGCAAGAAGGATATAATAAGCACTTTAAAAATGTTCTGAAGTACAGTTTAAAGATGGGTGACATAAATGTGAGTTAATCAGAAAACATAGCAATAGTCAGGTGTTGACAAGTCCCAATAATTTACAGTACCTTTTTTGAAGAAAACCTACACTGTCAAGTGTGATTTGACTAAGGTTCCGTTATCATCTTTTACACACAATTTAGAAAAAGTGTGCATCTAAAACTGACATATCGATGAAGCCTTGACATAAAGATAGTTATCAACAAGACAGCTACCAAACAGGACTTGGGGTGGGACTGGAGAAAAGAGTTCAAGTTTCATATTAGTTTGATTGAAAAATCTCTTGGTTCCAGTGAAAGCAGATTTGGTAGAAAAGATAATGAGTTTAGTTCACTCACTAAATTCAACAAACAATTCCTAAATCTCAGTGAATTGCTGAAAATACAAAGATGAAAGATACAATCTCTGGAATGGTAGATATATAACTGTGCTTGTGGGTAATTATAATAAAACATATTCATGATACAGTGGCTATATCATGTATTGAAATGGGAAATTTATTATTGTGAGAAAGAGAATATGGTTAATTTAAATCAAGAAATATGAATTTCAACTTGTCCAATAGACAGAGCATTCATCCAGAGGGAATTGCGCATGTGTTAAGCTGGTAGATTAGAGATGTAAATATCATTTGGCAGATATTTATCCTTTGTCTAATACGGACTAGGAGCTCTTAGTTCTCTGGACATGTAGTATGTATCCATAATACAGTAAAAAAAAATCTTCATAGAGCTTTTGAGATAGTGGAGGATGAACAAAATAAACAAATTAATAAAATAGTATGTCAGATGAGAAGTGCTAAGAGAGAACAAGAAAACATGAAAAGAAAGAAAGAGAATGATGTGCTGTATGTGGGAGAGGAAAATGATGGTATTTTAAATTGGGCATTTGGATGGAGTAAATATAACTGAAAAGGTAATGTTAGAATAGACACTAGAAGAAGGGAAGAAGCAAGCCATATATGTATGTGTCTGGTGGTGGTGGAGGGGTTCCTAAGAAGAGATAACAGTAAGTACAAAGTCTCTGAGGCAGAATAGTTTCTAATCCATTTGAGGAATAACAAAAAAATGTCACTAAAGTGAAATGAACAAGGATGAAAATGGAAAAAATGAGGAAAGCAGGCCAGCAGGAATCATATCATGTAGGGCCTTCTAAGTCATTGTTCAAACTTTTCCTTTAACTCTGAATGACATAGTTTAGTTTAGGATTGAAAAGGATCCCCCTGGCTTCTGTGATGAGAATAGATGGTCGAGAGGCAAGAATGGAAGCAAAGAATCCAGTTAGGAGGCCACTGGACCAATCCAATATGAACTATTTGATAAACTGTACATCTGTACATTGATTTGCATAAGAGGTGGTGGGAGGTGAGCATAGGAAAGTAGCTCAAGGCTAAATAATGATATTCTTATATGTTACAGAAAAGATTTGGATTTAGTCTCTTACAATGAAGCACTATTCATGGATTTTAAAAAAGAAAATAGTTTGATCAGCTGGCACCAGACACAAATTAATCAAGACAAGCATAAATGGTAGACAAGTTACAGTCTATCATGTATGTTCTCAGTTTCTCCGTTTTCTTCTTTGTTTGAGCCCTATTTACATCTCTGCTTTCTTTATCCACCAAGAAACATAGCTGCCAACAGACCTTGGCCTCACATCTCACACTTTTAAAATTAGAGTATCTTGATTTCCATCTCTTCTATATTAAAAAGAACTCATTGAGTATGAATCTGATTGGTCTTGCACTAAGGGGCATGTCTTCCAATGGGAAGTAAACCTTTACTAAAAACACATGTTAAGAGTTCAGCTTTTCTCCAGGATATAGCAAGCTAGAAAGAATATCATATCTATCCCCAGTAATGAGAAAAAAATAGATAAGCTACCAATATAACTTTTTTTTTTTTCCTAACCCATTGCAGATCTGACTGGCAGGGAAACCGAGTAACCTGAAATCCAAGGAGGAATATGCTCTTTTAGGAATACTAGAGGTATGTACAGATGGTCTCACCTTTTTCAGAGTCCTGGAAGAGTTGTGCTGACTACCATGCAAGTAGTTCAGACAAAATCAGGGCAGCCCAGGTGGCTCAGCAGTTTGGTGCCGCCTTCGGCCCAGGGTGTGATGCTGGAGACCCGGGATCAAGTCCCATGTCAGGCTCCCTGCATGGAGCCTGCTTCTCCCTCTGCCTCTCTCTCTGTCTCTGTGTCTCTCATGAATAAATAAATCTTAAAAAAAAAAAAAAAAAGACAAAATCAGCTAAACTCTTAACAAATTTCTAAAGGCTAAGTGGAGGGTGGTGTGACGGTCTTAGAACCCTTGAGAGTCCTAGACACAAGGCACTTTGACACACACTACCAGATTATTTTTCATAACTTCCAGTAGGTGCTTAGGGGAAAGGTTAGGGGCAGGACCAGACACTAGCAAAAGTCCTGCTCAGTATTGCAGCCAGTAGGAAAGGATGAGCTGCGGCTACAGAAAAGGAACAAAATTTCTTCCCACTCAGAAACTTCTCTTGAACAGAACAAAAAGTTTAAGCTGGAGTGGACGGCGGAGAAAAGGGGGAAAGAGGAGGAGGAGGAGGAGGCGAATGGGAAGGAGGGAAGAGAAAGAGCAGCACAAATTCTTGATGAGACAGTGACTAAGAATTTCTCCAAATAATGAAAGACATCAAGCTACATACCTGAAAAGCTTGAGTACCTCCAGGATAAATATGATCACATGCACACACACACACACACATACACACATATCTGTTTAGCACATCATATTCAAACTGCTGAAAACAAGAGATAGAAAATTATGAAGGCTGACAGTAAAAATGACACAATATGTATACAGAGAAGAATTACATCAAACTTCTTGTCAGAAAATGCAAGCTGAAAGAACAGTAGAATGACATTATTTTTTAAGTACTGAGAGAATAAAAAATAGTCAACCTGGAATTCTACACTTAGTGAAAATTTATTGCAAAATTAAAGCTAAAGAATCATGTCAGAGATTGTCATACTAGATTAAAAACTAGATCTAGCTATTTGCTGTCTACAAAATATAGTTTCGCTTCAGATACAAATAAGTTGAAAGTAAAAGGAATGGAAAAATATACTATGTAAACAGTAAGTGCAAGAGAGTTGGATGGCTTTAATACAGGGGGGTATTACTGGACACAAAGATGAATGTTTCATAATGATAAAAAGGTGAATATATAAAGAAGATCTAACAATCATAAATATATACATATAAAAGGGTGGTATAATATATGAAATAAACTTAGATATAAAGGGCAAATAAATAATAATTAATAACTATAGTTGGTGATTTTAATACTCCTCAGTAATTGATAACATGACTAAATAGAAAATTAGTAAGAATATAGAGTAATTAAACAGCACTGTCAGTAACTTGATAGAAAACTTCACCCCATGCATGGTCCATAAAAGAAAGATATACATATTTTGGATTTCATCAATATTTAAAACCTTCACCTTTAAAGATGGCCATTAACAAAAGGAAAAGAGCTACAGACTGAGAGAAATATTTGCAAATTGTATATCTGATGAGTATTTGTATCCAGAATATATGAATTTGGAGACTTAATAATAAAAACACAAACAACCCAACAGAAAGTGGACAAAAGATGTGAATAGACACCAAAGATAATATATGAATGGTAAATAAGCATATGAAAAGATGCTCAACATCTGTTTAATAGGGAGATGCAAATTAAAACATGGTAAGGTCTGTACCCACTAGAATGGCTGTCATCCAAAAGACAATATTAAGCATGTTGAAGATACAAAGAAACTGGAGTCCTCAAACATTGTTGGTAGGAAAGTAAAGTGGTACTTTACAAAGAGTTTGGCAATTCCTACAAGGCTAAACGTGAACTTATCAGAGGACCTAACAATTTCGTTTCTAAGTACATATTCAAGAGGAAGGAAAACATAAGTCCACACAAGATTGTATGTATACATTTGTGACAGTTTTATTCCAATAGACATAAACTGGAAACAATCTAAATGAATATCAGTCAGTGAATGGCTGAACAAATTGTAATATGTCCATGCAGTAACATCCTACTCAGCAATAAAAGGAACGAACTAATGATAGATGCAGCAGCATAGGTGATCCTCAGTCCTACTATGCGAAGTGAAAAAAGTCAGAACGAAATGACTGTGCATTTGTATGATTACATACATATGCGATTTCTTAGAAAAGGCAAAGATACAGATATAGAATGCAGATTAGTGGTTTGTTGGGAATGGGTGTTTGAGTGGGATGTTGACTGCTGTCGGTCATGTGAAGGAATGTTTTGGAAGTGTTCTAAAACTGGATTGTGGTTATGATTGATAACTGTTTAAAGTTACTAACATTTAGGGATCCCTGGGTGGCGCAGTGGTTTGGCGCCTGCCTTTGGCCCAGGGCGCGATCCTGGAGACCCGGGATCGAATCCCACATCGGGCTCCCGGTGCATGGAGCCTGCTTCTCCCTCTGCCTGTGTCTCTGCCTCTCTCTCTCTCTCTCTGTGTGTGGCTATCATAGATAAATAAAAATTAAAAAAAAATAAATAAAGTTACTAACATTTAGTGAACTGTATACTTAAAATGAATTTATAGCACATTAATTATATCTCAAGAAAGCTATTGAAAGAAGGAAAGAAACAAAGAGAGAGAGAGAAAGAAAGAAAGAAAGAAAGAAAGAAAGAAAGAAAGAAGAAAGAAAAGGAAAGAAAGAAAGAAAGAAAGAAAGAAAGAAAGAAAGAAAGAAAGAAAGAAAGAAAGAAAGAGCCTCTTTATGAGGAATTATCTACTTCTACCCAACATCCTTGTCTTCTCTCTGACTAGGTGAGGTATCTTAGATATATTTCTGTGTTGGAGATGAATGTGGAAGAAGTTAACCAATTCTCTCCTACATATCTCCCTTTTTTGATCAAAAGGGAAGAAAACAAAACAAAACAAAACAAAAGCTAAAATAAGGACTAATCCAAGTATTAAATTTAGAAAGTACAGTCTCTCATCAGCATTTATTCCGCCCCCTTTCCATAGCCTCTATGTCTGTTTTTCTCAATACTGAACAAATAACAATGACCCTGAGAAGTGAACTATTTTCAACCATCAGTGAGAAAGCCATATGAAGTTAAATAGCTGCTCCTAACCGAAATAAGAAAACTCAGGTTTTTCAGAAGTGTATGTCAATATATACACATAACATGGGTATAAATCAAGTAGGTTTGTGAGTGAAGTCACATTTAGTGATGAACTAATTTAATGCTGATAGTTTTTGTCTCTATTTGCCCAGATATTTGTGACTTGGCAGTATGTATGTTTAGAATGCAAATTCTATCATGTAAAAAAAGTGTTTTTTTCATCACATGCTTATTACATTTAACCACTATACAAGTGAAAGGGCACACAAGTATGAAAATGTGATTTGGAATTGATAACCAAAAGGTAATACAGTTAGGACATAGCGAACAGGCTTATATCGGGGAGTAACAGAAGAGTAGACTCTACAAGTTTTAGATCCAGGTAATAAAAAAAAAAGTTTGAATTCTAGGGTTTTATTTATGAGCTACAGCTTATTTTTAATAGTGAAGTTAAAAACTGAAAGTAGTATTTTATGAGAAGTAGTATTGTTGTGAGAGAAGTGGCGTGGATGGAAAGTGGAAGAATGAAGCATGAATGAGTCCATTACTCTCATTACCGTCAACCAAGCATGAGGTAGTAACTAGGAAAGTCTCATTGGTGATGAAAAGGAGCATTAAATACAGTTCTCAGTTTGGGGGAATTTTCTATGTACCAGACCCTGTATTAAAATATTGCTATTATTATTATTATTATTATTATTATTATTATTATTATTAATTTATTTTCTCAGAAGTTTCACCAGGCAAATAATAATTCCATGACACTCTGTGTGTTGATGTGGAATCTGTGTGTTAGACAGATGGAAAATTTCCTCAGTGTTCTTTAGTTGGAAAATGTGGAATAAAGATACAATGTGGAGGCTTTCTTCCGAGTTATATAATAACCAGAAGAGCTATTTAATAGTGTATATTGGGCTGAGAAAACCCACTTCAGAAATTCTTCTAAGGATTATTTGTTGGTTCTAGATTTTGGTTGCTGATCAGGGAGTTAGAAGAATCCACACTGATGACGGTGGACCCAGGGGGGAGCATAAGAATTCTAAGATACCATAGCACAGCGTACCAAAGTACTGACACCGGTGTTGTTAGGCGGTAGTATGGAGTGTGTTCAGTGTAACTGTGAAACCCATTCCATGTTAATTATGTATTCCCATTTATTTTCTTATAAATGTGCAAAATTAAAGACGAATCAAATGTCCAGAAGTGACTTTGTACCATGAAGGCATAGATCAAGTTTTAGTTTCCATCACATCAATAATAAAGGCTTTAATTACAAAAAAATATTGTGTTAAGATGAACCTTGCAAACAGGGCTTGAGATCCCAAAGCACTGAACCATTCATTTTTCTTCAAAATGAGTTAGAATCTTGACTTGGCTTTAGGTAAGCTTTAAACTTTGATGTTACTTAAAATTTTGTCAACCTTTGGCATAGTGTTAGTTAAAGCAGACCAATGATAATTCTTCAAGAATTATCTCAAATATCAAATTTTAAAATATTCTTTTATAATCACACTAATGGGAGGGTCTGCATGATAAGAGGATACTTTAAAATATAAATTAAAATTATACCCATATATTTTATTTCTTAAAAATGATGATCAAGAATAAGTCTGTGGTCTTTAAGGCACAACTGATTAATTCTCAGTTTAGTGGATTTAGAGGCATGCAGAAAATGTACATCCCAGGAACTCATCAGGCAGCTCAGTCACGTGACCAGGAGACCCATTTAATTAATAATCCCACTTCATATTCATATAGCATTTTCTAAATCTAATATCTTTAAATTTGGCAGACATGCTTTTATCTGCAACAAAGAAAACAATCAGAATCAAGAATAAGATTTAATATGTGTTGCTTTAATATATGAGATCAGAGACACCCGTCACTTTTTTCAGAAGAAAGGAAATGTGATTACCAAGCTTAAGTATGCTGTATATTAAATGAGAATTCTGATCATAAAGAAAGGTACTATCTACTCAAAAGTATAATTTCTGTACTTTGGAAATCATCTCAGCAAGAATTATCTTCCCCTATCAAATTGTAGCACTTGTCAAAATCAACTGTAAAGCATCTCAAGTGCTCTTCTGAATCAACAAAACAGATGTATAGCAATGCGAGGTTGCAAGAAGAAGGGAATCACAGTGAACCAGATGCCCATCAGTGCCCTCAATCTCTTGAACTCACACTTAACACAGTAGACATTGGCAGATCTTTGGGACACTACTTAGAAGAGGGAAATACAAGGCTGATTCTTAATAATATGTAAAAATATGTATAAATTATTTTCTCTCCGCTTTGCTGCTAGTCTTTTATCCTTTCTGTATGTTCCTAAATAGATTGTAGACATGTAGCATGGCATTTTTTAGTCTGCTAGTAATTATAAGAAATTTTCTTACGATGTAGTTTGAGAAATTAGAAGATAAGGCCACAGAAGACAAAAAGGAAGTAATTATTTTATCACAGGTAAAATTATGCTTTAATCAAATTCTTTCTCTACCTTACTGAGCAGCAGCTCTTTGTGTTTGTTTGGCGGTATATTGAAGTAGGTAAGGACTAGAGGCTCTGGGGTCAGACCCTGAGGCTTGAGCCCCAGCTCTGTATGCTGTTGGGTGAGCTTGGGCAAGTTAGTTAACCCCTTTATGCCGTATATGTAAGATGGACATCATAACAATCCCTACTGCATGAAGTTGTGTGGCGGACTCCGGGAGATGATTCTGGTGAGGCTTTGAAAATACTGCGTGGTACTTAGCGCTCAAATGTGATTCTTAGATTTTTTTTTGTCTCTTAATCTTGTTCCCATTAATATTCACATGTTGTAGTTTTTCTTTTTGTCAAATCATAGTGATTTAAAAATACTTAATAATGTACCTCGTGTTCTCTAAGAACTACTACAAACCTGAGTCTTAAAGATTATGTTTATCATTTGCATGCATATTTTAATAGATAACAATGGAAATGATCTTAATGGGCTTAGCTACATCTGGATATTTACATTTTTTAACAAAAATTGCATCCAATTGCAGAGCAAACACTGTTGGTTGATACAGATATGTCATATGGCTGATGTTATGATTTTTGTGGTCCCATCATAGGCACACTTAGCTTCGTGTTGATTTTTGAACCCCCTGCTGTGTAAGATGCATTACCATGAGACCAGTGTCTAGTGGAATGAGAGTGGAAGGGTTTTCTTGGGGCCACTACAAGATGACACCATTTTGAAAGAAGCTGGATTCCTCCTATCATGTATTCCCTTTCTCTGAAGATTTTAGTCAGACCAGGTAGGGACAGAGAGGGATGTACATCCATAGCTCCAAAGAAAATCATCTTTGAAAAACCTGCCATTCAGAATAGGGGAAGTAAGCATAAGATACTGCTTGAGGAGGTATACCCCGTTACTATTATGTGGCTATTATATTGTACACTTCTCTGCATTGCACAATCCCACTCAACCTGCAAGGCCCTTATAAATAAGTATTTTCTTTTCTGTGATATCTTTTCCAACTCCCACAAACAGATGTTTCCTTCCTAGTGATTTCAGAGAGTTTTGTGATGGTTCACTTAGATCATTTAAGTTGCACTGTGATTTATCTTCTCTCTCTTTCCATAAGATTATTAACTTCTCCAGGAAAACAGCTGCTATGACTAATATTTAGCATAATGTCTGGTACGTATTAGCCATTTTATAATTGTATACTATATGAATAAGTGACCATGTTCCCTGATTTCCTTACCATTTCTAAGATGGAATATATCCAACAAATTGTGTTATGGACTGAATATTTGTGTCCCCCCTCCTCCCAAATTGATATGTGAAAGTTCTAACCCCCAATGTGGCTGTGTTTGGAGTAAGAGAGTAATTATGGTCAAATGAGGATCATAAGGGTGGGGCCTTGATCCAATAGGATTCCAATAGTATTCTTATAAGAAGAAACACCAGAGGGAGCTCACACTCACACTCTCTGTCTCTGTCTCTGTTTATGTCTCTCTTTTTTTCTCTCTTTCTTATCCCACTTTCCACTCCTTCCCTCTCCACCATCTGATAAGACTGTAGGAAAGGCATCTGCTCTGGAAAACAGTATGGAGTTACCTCAAAAAGTTAAAAATAAAAGTACCATCCAGTAATTGCACTACTAGGTATTTACCCAAATATCTAGTTACCCAAATGTTTATAGCAGCATTATAAAAAATAGCCAAATTATGGAAAGAGCTCAGATATTCATCGGTGAATAGATGAATCGATGAATAGATAAAGACATTGTAGTGTGTATGTATGTGTGTGTATGAATATTACTCAGCCACAAAAAAACAATGGAATCTTGCCACTTGGAATGACATTGATGGAACTAGAGAGTATTATGCTGAGCGAGGTGTCAGTCAGAGAAAGACAAATACCATATGATTTCACTCATGTGGAATTTAAGAAACAAAACAGATTAACATAAGGAGGAAAAAAGAGAGAGGCAAACCATAAAACAGACTCTTAACTATAAAGAACAAACTGAGGGTTACTGGAGGGGAGGTGGGTAGGTGGGAGGTTGGGTTAAATGATTGGTGGGTATTAAGGATGGCACATCACTAAGTCCTACAACTAAAACTAATATTACACTGTATTTAACTAACTGAAATTTAAATAAAAACTTGGAAGAAAAAAGAATAATACGAGGGAAAAAAAGAGAGAGGAGGCAAACAAAGAAACCGACTCTTCCTTATAGAGAACAAACTGCTGGTTACTAGATGGAAGATGGGTGGGTGTCAGGATAGGTGAAATAGGTGATGAAGATTAAGAACTGCCCTTGTGATGGGTGCCAGGTATTGTATGGAATTGTTGAATCACTATATTGTACACCTAAAAAAATACTGCCTTATATGTTAACTCAGTGGAATTTAAAAACTTAGCAGAAAAAAAAAAAAAGACTGTAGGTGCACACTATGAGCACTCGGCGAAAAGGCAGCCATCTGCAACCCAAGCAGAGAGTTCTCACCAGACACCAAACCATTTGGCACCTTGATGTTGAATTTCCAGTCTCTAGAACCATGAGAAAGTAAATTTTTGCTCCTTAAGTTACCCAGTCTCTGCTATTTTGTTATAGCAGCGCAAGCAAACTAATAAAAACTATTACATGTAGCTATTAAATTTAATTACATATACTACCTGGTTGCTTTTATGGTAATTATCAAAGTCTTCTCTCCGTTAAATATCTTGAAACTGCTTGTTTGTTTCAGTACTAGGGTTGGCCGGTGATTTTTTTTGGATAAATATTAATTGAATAAATAGTAGATGAATGAATAAAGCTTCTTTATTTACTGAATCTGTGTGGCTATTACCAAAAATATTCACCAAGATATCTCTTGATATAACTGAATTAATTACACGTAACAGAAATCTTAAATAGCACCTAAGTTTATTGGGTAAAAAAACTACACTGAAACTTGACAGCAAATGACATATGTGGCTATAACACAAAAACATAAATACAGATTAGTGAAAATAATGAGCCATTTGATGTCAGCAGAATAACTGAGTGGAAATTGTAGTAAGATACTCTTCTTAAGTTCACAATTTTTAAAAGAATTCTAATTTTTCAGTTACTGAGAAATTACCATTTCAGGAAATAATCTGGCAATATACATTTAGATGCATAGGTATTTATACCAGTTTGCCTAGTATTTCCAATTCTAGATTCTATCCTAATAATTTTAAAAGCAGAAAAAGTTTTGTGCTCAAATATTTGCTTTCCATTGAACTTAAGTAATTTTAGAAAAGAGCATCTGAAAAACTCATAATGTACATAACTGTCACTCATTGTAATTACTGAAATCAAATACATTTTGTCCTGAGATCCTACCCTCTTCACTGGCTCATATGTTGAGGTACCTTTTTCTCTCTCTTGGGTCATACATATTCATATTTTTGGAAGTCTGCGCTGTTTAGAATACTCCCTAGTCTTCATTCTCTGTGGTCACTACTGAGATGTCCATTGACCCACCCATGCAGTCTATCCAAAGCCATCACTTTGGTGTTCCTTATGCACTTTGATCTCCAGAGACTTTCTGACTAATTCCAAGGCCCCAGCAACCACAGTTTAATCTCACATTCATGAGCCTCTCATACTATGGCCCTTCAACCCTTCAGGGGATTCCTTGGAAAAAGAAAGTGGGGAACATTTCCATTTACTTCTACAGCCCGGCATTATCCTTCTCGGTTTCCCAACTGTCTGACATTTTAAAGTCTTTTCAAACTTGTAGTCTCTGGGCTCCGAATCAGTCCAGATGTTTACATTCAAGAGAAAAAAAAAACCTGTCTATCTAATCTGTCATCTCCCTTGTGCTTTCATGATTGCCCTCAGAGAAAATAAGATACTTAATCAGTAATGAGAGATGAAAAGTCAGCAAGTGGAAAGTAGTTAATAATGAAGACTCCAGAATCTCAGTATGGATATGGTTTAGGATTAGTTTCCTTCTTATGAATTCCTTATAAAATTCATCACTGATAGATCAATGAGAGAGCTCAAGAAACACTAGCAGGAATAAAAGGGGACATTTCTGAATTACATGGCTTTTAAGAGGAGATATTGGTGGCTTCTTTGTGGCTGTGTTGACCTGATATATTGGTAAATCCCTATATGAATAACAAACACCTGAGTGTGTATACATGCTCTCTATAGCTTGCAAATTCTATATATCGGAGTAAATTCCCCAAAAGAAATTTGGAAAAAAAATACTGAATGGTCAGTATGTCTCAGTAAGTGTCAGTGTGTATGTTTGGGAATAAAAAGATGAATTATAACTGTTTCCTTATGTATAATAGTGTATGAGTTAGTAACAGAGCTTGAAAAATCATACAAATTCTTTCAAGAACTAAATAGAAGCAATGAACCACATTGGGTAGCAAAGGTAACTAGCATCAATGTATGCATACCTATAAGTATATTGATGTAAGACTTTCACTCATATTATAATCCTCTATCACTATTCCTGAGAAGAGCTGTCAGTGATGCATCTGAGAGTTTATGGTCTTTTTTTTCTGGTTAAAAATAATGCAGGTATAAGTGGATAGCAGAATATACTAAACTAAGTGGTGATACAAATAAGAAATGGATTTAATGTTCTTTAGTAAGTGCCTTCAACTATGTTGTTAAACTCTCTGTCTACACTTAAGGGCTCCTCCTTGAATAGACATCATGGATTTCTGGTCACTCTAAGAACAGTCTTATCTTGGCAGTTAAGCCTCAATGTCACCTCTAAATAGCTCGGTTCAATCAACTGTAAAGAAAATTTACTTTACACAAACCCCAAGTCTTCTCCCTTTCTCAAGACCTAAGTCAGCCTCGTTGGCTAGGCCACAATGGAGAGCTCCTACTTCACTGCTTTGTTTCCTATCTCCATCCCTAACTCATCCCCAACTCATTATCTTTTGAGTCTTCCAGAATTAGAGTAGGAGGGGTCATCTGAGGAAGAAAAAAACTGCTTTGTTTGTGCTACTTTTGCTCCCTTTTAGCCCTCAGTGTCCTCTGAGTTTGTTACATGTTCAAATTCTGGCTTTTCCCTGGAACACAGATGAGCTCTTTGGTGTTCTTAAGGAACTTCTACACTGCACAGTTCTCCAGTGACATCTCAGCTCCTACCCATGTCCATTCTTCTAACCATTTCTTAACATGTCCATATGGCAGGGAGCCCTCTTAGAGACCCATAAAAATGGCTTGACCTTGTTACTTTTTGCAGTATCCATTTGCCCTGAGGAAACTAGTACGTATTTTCTGCACCATCGCCAGAGAGGGTAGCTGACTCTTGTGCTTTTTCTGTATTCAAATTCCTGCCTTGAGAAGACCTGAGGACAGAAGCTCTCAAGTTTCAAGCTCCTAGGATCTTTCTTACCATATTTCACTCAGGTGGCAGCATGGGTGGGCCTCTGAACAAATGCAGCTGAGCAAGCAGCCAGCCAATACTAGCAATGTCAGTTTCCCCTTTTTGCTCTTATCCTTCATTTCTAAGATTGTTTCTTTCTGGAGCATAATAGTCACTTAAAGGAATGGCCTCCCTTCCTTTCCCCTAGATATGGGATAAGGTGAAAAATACCCTAGAATGCCACACTCTATGCTAACTTTTCTCTTCAACAAAATTATGACTTTTGCTTTGTAGGCTAAAAGAATGATGGGGATGATGGCAAAAGACCAATTTGACTACCTCTTAGAAAATTCAAGAATGGAGTGTTTGACAGCTTTTTGGTTGTTCTGTTTAGAATATGGAAGTAATTACTACTTGTTGTCCTCAGTATGATGCTTTAGCCAAAATGCCAAGAAGATGTAGGAAAGGTTCCATTCAACATATTACAACACATGGTCTTTGAAAAGTGTCAGGGAAGCACAAAGAAAAAAAATTATAATCACCTGTCATTTCTCCACTGCTAAAGTGTTTGTGTCAACGCCCATTATCTTTCTTAGCTATGCACAAAATGCATGTGAACTTATATGATCAGAGTAATATTTTATAGATCTTTTTAATCCTTGCTTTTCTACTGAAACATATTCAAATATAATTCAGTGTTCTCAGAAAACGTAATTTTCAGTGGTGCATAGTTCTGTATTATTTAATAAAATTTGTAATCACAAGAACAGTTAGATTATTTCCAGTGTTTCCTTCTATATATAATGGTTTGATGACCATCTTTGCTCACTGATTAATTCATCAAATAAATTTTGAGTGCCATTATTTGCCAAGCATATATCAAAGATATATGCCTGGAAAACATCAGGGAGCAAGACAAAGACAATACGACTTCATAAGAACAAAGGAGCAAGAAGAAACTTTTGGGTTTATGTATATGTTCATTATCTTGATTGTGGTGACAGTTTCATGGGTATGTATGCATTTGTTACATACAAATTTTATACCTTTAATCTGTGTAACTTACTTGTCTTTCATTTATACTTCTATAAAGCTGTTTTATTTTTTAAAAATCTAATGGGAGAAGACAATTTTTCTAAGTATATTTAGATGCAGACATTTAGAAGTGAGTGTGCAGAGTAATATAGGAGCGTATAACAGGAGCCTGTAATTTAGTTTTAGAGAAGATATAGGAGGATGTTTCCTGTTCTTTGAGATGAGAATGAAATGTGAATGGGAATTGGTTATGCGAGAAAATGGAAAAAAACAAGGGGATTTAGGGGGAAGAATTCCAGATAAAAGGGAGAAAAAAATTCCATGATTCTGAACTGTGAAAGAAAGCCATGAAAAGTTCTGTGATCTAGAAGAAGGGGACCAAAAGATTCAAAAGAAACAGATGGAATGATGAGAAATGAGGGTGGAGGATTAGATAAAGACCAAAATCCAAAGGAAAGAGTTCTTGAATACTATTATAGCTTAAGGGTAACAAGAGTTAAGCAGGTAATAACACACGGTGTGTGTGTGTGTGTGTGTGTGTGTGTGTGTGTGTGTTGTGTGTGTTTAAGTATCAACAGTGGCTTCGATGTGAAGGATGGCTTGTATGTGCGGGAATTGAATACAGTTGAATTAATGCTGCTACATTAAATACTGTGTGAAGGGCCAGTGCCATAGGACAGTTGCATTGGTTTTGTCATGTCCCAGAGTGTGACTTGAACTATACTAGGGTCACTGATATTGGCCACAATAGACATTTAGGAGGCTGACTTGATCAGACTCGGTGATTGCATATGAGAAGGAAGGAAGGAAGGAAGCTAAGTCTATATTAGGACTCTCAATCTTAGGTTAGGAAACATATGCAGTAGATGGTACCTTTCCCTGAAATTGTTAACACTGACAATAGGACAAAACTTGAGGGAAATTAGTTTGGTTGTGGACACAGTAAGTTTGAAATGTCGGTGTGATAATCAAGTAGAGTGCTCAAGTAAGCAGGTGTGTATATACTTGGAATCAAGCAGAGATGGGCTGGAGATTTTGCTTTTGAGAGACATCAGAGTAGATATGAGTTCTTAGGGAGTGGCAGCGGTGTGGTATTAGTCTGAGTCTTGAGAAACTCTAACATTTACTTTTTTTGTAAAAAGAACAGAGTAAGCAAATGGATCTGAGAAGAATGAGCCACACATCTGGTAAAAACAAACACAAAACAAAACAAAACAAAAAAGAACCTGTGGTAGCTAAGGAGCTAAGAGGTTGCTAGAAGACTGGAAACTACCTACTATTTGACTTAGCATGTGAGTCTGTATTACTTTCGTGTTACTGCTGTAACAAATTACCCCAGGCTTGGCGGTTTAAAGCAACACAAATTTATTCTCTTATATTTTTGGAGGCCAGAAGTACAAAATCAATTTCACTGGGTTAAAGCAAAGATATCAGTGGGCCTGATTCATTCTGAAGGTTCTAAGGGAGAATCTATCTCCTTGCCTTTTCTAACATCAAGTAGACCAACTACATTTTCTTTCTTTCTTTCTTTCTTTTTTTAAGATTTTATTCATTCATCCATAAGAGACACAGAGAGAGGCAGAGACACAGGCAGAGGGAGAAGCAGGCTCTCTGCAGGGAGCCCGACAAGGGACTCGATCCTGGGACTCCAGGATCATGCCCAGGGCCGAAGGCAGGCACCAAACCGCTGAGCCACCCAGGAATCCCACATTTTCTGACTCATGACACTTCTTCACATCGTTCCAACCTCTTAAGTCATCCTATCTCCTGCTACTCTCCTGTAGTCATTCCTCCCTCATTTTTTAAAAAGATTTTATAAAAAAATAAAAAAAAATAAAAGATTTTATTTATTTATTTGGGAGAGCGTGAGCACTTGCACATGAGTGGGGAAGGGACAGAAGGAGAGGGAAAAAAAGAATCTCAAGCAGATAGCCTGCTGAGCACAGAGCCTGAAGAGGGGCTGGATCCCAAGACTGTGAGATCATGACGTGAGCCAAAACCAACTGACTGAGCCACCCAGGCGCCCCGTCTGCCTTTCTCTTATGAAAATACTTACGATTAGATCATTTGGCTCACCTGGATAAAACAGGCTACTCGCCTAATCTTAAGATAGTTTATTTAAGCATATTTGTAAAGTCCCTTTTGCCATGTAAGGTAACATTCACAGACTCCTAGGATTGAGACAGGAACACCTTAGGGGTGGAGGTTATTATTCAGTCTACATCCAAGGTAATTGTAGAAATATTTAAGTAATATAGTTTTTCAAGTTAAAGAGGGTCGAATGAGTGAGAGGTGAGAACATTGGAGAAAGCAGACATAAATAATTTTGTAAGGTTTTGTGGCCAGTGGGGAAGAGAGAGAGAAATTGGAAGACAAGATAAATGGGTCAGTGGAAGGGTTTTGATTTTAGTGGGAAATATTGAACGTATTTAAAGTCCAATGGGAAAAGTCTATAAAGGGCGGCAGAGGGTGAAGATAGTGGAAAGAGACCAGATAACAGGTGTTCCTGTTTCCTGAGAATGCCAGTGGCTGTGGTGAGGAGCGAGGAAGTGCTGAATGTCTGCATTACTCAGAAGCATTTCTGAAAATATTTGAGGATGGGATACTGTAACTGTGGAAGACAGGTTTTTTTTTAATTTTTCATTTTTTTCCAATTTATTCCTAATTAATTTTAAAAGACATCACATAGCCATTTCTTTACTTTATGATCTGTTTTTTAATTAGAATTATTACATGGTTTCATTTTCCTTTTCACAGAAAATTAAAAATTTCAAAATGTATTTCTTAGAAATCTGAAATGAATGACAAATTGCTGGTGAGGAAAGCTGTAGTTGTATATCTACATGACTTGCTCTCCTTTATATTTTGAATTTTAGTTTTTTTTTTTTTTTTGCATTGGTTTGAATTTTGTCAGACTTCACCTAACTGTGCTATCAAGTTAACTACACTGAATGCATTATTGTTCTCAAAGGCTTACCTTACCATTCCACATCAGTATTTTTTTCTCCCTCTCTTCCTATTGTCATTTCTGTACATCCTGAATACAACAGATCATGGCTTCCGCAGGGAGTTCCAGGTAGGGCATTTCCAGGGTTTCCTATAATTGGTGACTGCTATGCTTGCTCACTAAACATTATGTAAATTGTGGCAGGGACCAAGAACCCAGAGGGGTGTGTGTGTGTGTGTGTGTGTGTGTGTGAATGATCACTGTGTTTACGTTGAGATGGAGAGGATATAGTAACAATTTTCCAATCAGGATCTTCCTTAGCAGGTTTAGGTTTTAGTGATCAGTTTTTCAGTTTGTAATATAATTTATACATTTATTGGGCTTTTGTTGTTTAAAAGATACATTACCAGCAGCTGTTGAGGAAGTAAGTTCTGTTCTTGAGAAAAGTAGAAAAATCTATTGAGAGAAGGGTGGGAAAATGAAAGGGAAAAGCTGAGTAACTAGAAATAAAAGGAAATGTGAGAGCGGCCTAGAGCCTACTCTACATTGGGTAGTCAGGCACAGTCTCTCCCAGGAGCTCGCTTTTTAAGCTATCCTCTTATCACAGTTATCCAACCAGATGCCCAACTCAAGGTTTTACGTCGTTAAAGGATATCAGACAATGTGGTGGGTTTCAGAGAAGATAGCAATCTGATTTGTTTGCGGGGTCCAGAAAGTTTTCATATCATCAGATAAGGATTTTCAGAAAGATGGGACATGGGGCAGGAAGGACTAGAGAGGGGGAGGGGATAAATGGAGCTGTGGGAATAAGCTAAGTGATGGTGCCCCTGTGGAAAACAAGGGGGAGAGTTCAGGAAATAGGAAATAGCCCGTCTTGGATGAACCTGAAGACAGAGTACTATGAAATGACCTGGAAAAGGTGTTTGATATCCTATTGTGTAGGGTACTCAATGGTTATATGGCAATTCACAACGTAGCAGTGTTAAAAGTGAAGAACAAAAGAACACAGTTGAAATTATACTAATGAGAGCTGCCATTTGCTGAAGAGTTACTATGTGCCAAGTCCTTTATTTATATATATTATCCCTTTTTACATGCCTCTCAGAAAACTATGGAATTCTGTTGCTCAGCTATGGTAGGCAATCTGCCTTTAAGTCACAGTGCTGGGAAGGATTTGAAGTGAAGTCAAAGAAATGATCATGGAAGCAAGTTAAGAATTGTACAATGGTTGAGGTGTAAGGAGTAAGAGGACATAAGCTAGAGTAGTGGTCAAGGGCCGAGAAAAGAGAAGATGGGCCAGAGACATTTTGGTTGCAAAGTATACAAGATTCAGGATCAAGTTTGATGTGGAAAAAGAGAAAGGAATAAATCTTTTAGGATGAAATGTGCCATGGTTATTATTTTCAATTTTAATGCTTTTCATATTTTTTCTATTTTTAATATTTTAAAATTATACACTGAGTATATGAAAAATTCAGAATTATAGTAGAAGAAAACTTTCCTAATGTCTTGACATCCGTTGATAGTCACTGTTAATGCCTTAAAGCTCCTTGTACTTCCAAAAATATATACATAGATATTTGAAGGTTCCTTTTAAAAGCATTTTAACATGGTTATTATACTATAGGTGTTATATATATTATTTTACATCCTAACTTTTATATTTTCCATTGAATTATCATTGCTTTTTCATATTATTTTATAAACTTCAAAAATATTTTACTTCCTGTATAATATTTCATTACCTGGGTTTCAGTTACCATGTTTAGCCATTTACTTCCTGTTTCTGTTTAGGTTGTTTCTGGTATATTTTCAAGATAGCTTTTGTGTGCAGATGATTTTTTTTTTTTTGCATTCAAGATTATATGCTTAAAATTGATTTTCAAAAATGGAATTATCAAGTCAAAGAATAAGGTCATTAAAAAAAGACATAATTCGGGCAGCCGGGGGTGGAGGGGGGTTGGGGGGGGGGGCTCAGCGGTTTAACGCCGCCTTCAGTCCAGGGCGTGATCCTGGAGACCTGGGATTGAGTCCCACGTCGGGCTCCCTCCATGGAGCCTGCTTCTCCCTCTACCTGTGTCTCTCCCTCTCTCTCCCTGTGTGTCTCTCATGAATAAATAAATAAAATCTTTAAAAAAAAAGACATAATTCACACTGCCATAATTTTTTTCAGAGTTTTTCCAATTTAAATGCATATCAGTAATTTTTTGAGAAGCACATTTGACTCCACTCTCAAAGGCAGGGAATATTATATTTATAACAAGATATTAAAGGAGAAATTTAGCCAATGTTTAAAATAATAAATGCCAGTGAGATATAAGGCCAGTTACTCTGCAGGATTTGCAAAAAGTCGATTTCCAAGATCTGGTTAGAGGACTCCTAAATCTCTTACCACATAGGAATTTTAGAAAATTCAAAAGTTAAGAGGGTAGGTGGAGACAAGATTGTTGAAAGGATTTTGGATTTGGAGGAAGCTGCTATTTTTCTGTGTTTTGGACACATTTTCCAAGTGAAATGGGGCTGGGGTAGCTGCTCCTCATCTCCAATCTTTTTTTTTTTTTTTCCATTTCCAATCTTATAAAGCAAGTTTCTATGGTACAAATGGGCAACCTTGAGTTGTGTCCCATTCTGTCGGAAGATTAAATGGACAGCAGTCTGATTCATTCCTGAGAAATCTCAAGTTTGAGAAATTGGCTGGATATTGAAGAAGAGATGGCTCTGCTCTCTGAGTTTGTTGGGTGAAGTACACAGGAGTCACATGAGAGAGAGGGAGACAAGGTGATTTTAAGCCAGAACCTCTGGGCAGGTGTAGAGAGCTTATCAGAGACAACCTAGAGGCAAGTTTTATTTATATTCTTGGTTCAGTGGGAGGAGGAAGGCCTCTGATGCAGAGAGGTGTATTCCTGTATGTGCTGATTTTGCCAGAGAGAGAAGCCCAGCCTGGTCGCAGGTCTTTAAAGTATCCAAAGGGGCTGCCAACAGAAAGGTCAGGCTTTCATCATTTGCCAGCACCAGAGAGCCAGCCAAATAGAGTATTTTTGGTAACTTCTTGCCTTTTTTTCCCCTTTGACCGATAGTTTGATTTCTGTCCTTTTCATCCAAGGGCACAGCAAGAGCTCACTCCACTGCAATCTCTAACAATGAGAGAGAAAGTAAAGGGAAAGGAGAGCACTACAACTTTATTTTTATTTAAATGTTTTGATAATTTATAAAGTTTAAGACTTTTGACACTTTGGTGACCAGGCATATTCTTTTTATGATATTAATAAGCATATTTTCCACTAGTAGTCTATTTTTTAAAAGAAAAAAAATGAATATGGATTCCATAACATGAGTTGGGTTACATGGGAAACTAACAGGACCACCTATTCCTTTTTTATTTAACTTATTTTATTTAAGTTCAATTAGTTAGTATATAGTATATCATTAGTTTCACACGTAGAGTTCCATAATTATTCAGTTGTGTATCACACCCAGTATTCATTACATCATGTGTAATGCCCATCACCCAATTACCCCATCCCCCACCCCTCACCCCAGCAACCCTCAATTTGTTCCCTATAGTTTTTTTTTTTTAAGATTTAATTTATTTATTTATGAGAGACACAGAGAGAGAGAGAGAGAGAAGCAGAAACATAGGCAGAGTGAGGAGAAGCAGGCTCCATGCAGGGAGCCTGACGCGAGACTCAATCCCAGAACTTTGGGATCATGCCCTGAGCCGAAGGCAGACGCCCAACCACTGAGCCACCCAGGTGTCCCTGTTCCCTATAGTTAAGAGTCTCTTATGGTCTGTCTCCCTCTCTGATTTTGTTTTATTTTAATCTGCCCTTCCCTTCCTCCATGATCCTGTTTTGTTTCTTAAATTCCACATATGAGTACGACCAACTTGAACATCCTTCTTGCAATAAGCAAAACTTGGAATAAACATAATTATAAATTGAATGGTAAATCCTTATTCGTGTTCTAATCTGAAATACCTAAAAACATTATTCCTTTTTGCACTTTCTTTTTGATGACTGTAGTTTCTGAATGTATAATAAAGTTAAATTTCATCCTAGATATCGCAAAAATCAATTGCTATTTAGAAGAGTATGTGGCCGTGTAAGAGTCAGGCAGTATAGTGTAATGGAAAATTACACCAAGTTTTAACAGAAGAGCATCATTCAGCCCCAGCTCTGCCTGCTACTAATTATGGGACATTGGAAGAATAATTTAACCTCAGACTCTGAGATGTCAAATATATGAAAACAGAGAGCTGTCGCATAGTATAAAATAAGGTGGTGTATGTGAGGCAAAAATGGGGTATTTTGTCTCTTGGCCCCCTACTCTCACTTCACACTCACTCCTATTTGTACAGAGGGTGTCTTTGGTAAGATACAGACACAGAGAATTTGTCAGCATAATGGCATCAAAGCTTTTCTAAAATAGGCGGCCAATATGAGCAAAAGAAAAATCTGTTGATGCTTCTTCCTGAAACACCTTAATAGGCTGAGGAAATCTTTCAAATTTTAGAAAAATTTTGTGCATTATCAGCAAGAAGAAAAATAAACAGGGATTTACTGAACTTGAATACATTCTGTTTTCCTCCACCTACCACCTGGAAAGCAATGTGGAACTAATAATTATTTCTTCAGCAGTGCAAATTACCTCTGCCTTTTATTCCCACACTATCTTACACACAGGGTTCCCTTTCATGTTATAGCCAGAAGGGTCAGCTTGTTAAAAACTTGTCCCACCGTTCTCCAAAGTGCCATTCAGGGATCCACTCATGCGACTCTCATTAATGACAAAGACCTGTGTCTAAAGGAGTGTGCAAAACCCCAGAGAGTGTAAAGATTCAAAGTGTTATTGAGGCCAAACCATCTTATCTATAGGTGAGCCTTCCGGGTCATGGTAGATTCACCCCGATGAAATAAAGTGTAGAATTTTCCATGTGCCTGGGCCTCCTGTGCAATCACTAAATGCAGAGCTTTAGATCACCTCCTCCATACTGAATACAAATTACCCAATAAAACAAATAAAAGCTCTCCAAGGCTATATCATACATCATATAAATTGTTTGGCTCCATTCAAAACACAAGTATTATGCCAGTGGAGGAGCAAAGCTAAATATCCACATTTACAAAAATTAGAAGTAATTGCTTAAAATCAACTGCAAATTAATTCCCTTCCACATTTCTTCAGAAGCTATTTCATAAAATTAAAAGTACACCTCAAAAAACCAAATATATGGCTACTTTCTTTATATAACTTTTCATATGTATTTGGCTTTTATTAATATAGCAATATAGGGGTGAGGATTCTAAAGAAAACATTTCCATCAACGTAGATATTGCAGAACTAGGAGGGACTGCTTATTCAGACCCTTGATTAAAACAATACTTCCAGGTTTGAGGATTTTTATACTCTACTGGAGAACTGAACAAAAACCCTGTAATTTAGTTATGCAACATTACTCAGTTTAACTGGCACTTTATGTTCTCCCATGTTCAAACACGAATGGGGAAGGAACATTCCTCATCCATCGGAGGATACAGACTGTATTTTGTTAGGATAGTCGTCTTGTTATGTCCCATTCGGCTCAGCCCCATTAAGCTTTTGGGCCTAGAATTGCTGCCTGCTGCCAGGATTAATATCTCAGTATTTTTTCTTCCTTAGTTTATGGTTACTTTTCAAGAATTAAATGATCATTCAGAAAGTTGGCTTCAGTTTATGAGCTGTTAAACCTATGGTAGATATGATACAGCAAAGGGAGAGCATAAAAGTTATTTGTAGCAACTTTCCTTGCAGACATTTGCTGGTCTCCCCACCCCCTGCCTTATTTTAGCTTGAAAATCCAGATTCCTTCCTGAGCTTCCAGGCCTTACATAAATATGTATTGGACTCACCCAGTAGTAAAGGGATGCTTATTCAGGAACTGTCAACATTTCCTTCCTTAATGGGGCAGTTTTCCACATATGTTAATTTTCTTGTCCCACTATTTTGTTTATTCTATACATGAGGTGAAACACCTCCCATATGCCATGGAAATAAATAAATGAACAGATGGAATGAATAGAAAAAGTTTTTCTTTTTGGTGGTCAAAATCCTCTGTATGATTGTTGATAAAATGTGTCAGATTGACAGCTCTGGAAATTAAGCCTATGGTCTACAGAATGGATTAGCGATTGGTGGGATCATAAGTCATCATCAGGAGCAACCTATGTTTGTTGATTTTAAGTATCTCGGCTAGTTCAGATTTCTAATCTCTTCAGTTATTAACTCTTTACAATCAGAGTATTGTGGCATTACACAGAAATGCATGAATGAATGAATGTTTGACTGCTCATAGATGCTCAAAGGATTTAATTTGTTTGCTTTACTGCTGGCCATGTGCTTTGCCAGTTTCTAGCTTTTAGTGGACTTGGGAAGCTTGCTATTGGCATTTCCTCTGGGGACTCCTTACAATGGCAGTACTTGGCTACTGTGTCATTCACAAATATAGATAGATGCTATTCTCCAGTTATACCTGCATCCCGAAACGAAGAAAATAAGAGAAGTACATGGCATTTTTTCAGTAAATTCATCAGGTGTTTGTTAAGTGTAAATAAATTACATAATTGAGGAGTCTTCCCCCCCCCCCCCCCCGCCCCTTTTCTACACATGGTTTACACTTGGATTCCTTAAGGACTCTCTTTCTCTTTTTAAATTCAAATTGATAGGATTTAGGGCCTGCAAATTGGAGAAGGGTTTTTGTTTTTGTTTGTTCGTTTGTTTTTTGTTTTTTTTTTTTTTTTGAGAAGGGTTTAAGAACATTTAAAACAGGAAAGAAGTACGCATTTAGTTATAAAGAATTTTGTTAGGGTTGAAGAGCCTCAGTAACCACTGCATTATTATTATTATTTTTTAATTCACCCCCAGGTTTCAGCTCACTGATTTTTTTTTTAACCTGTACCACACTGTCCCTATACCATACTCTCATCTCAGCAAGTTCCTGTTCCTGAGTAGTTGACCTTACTACCCTTCTTCTTCTTCTTCTTCTTGCTACCACTCTAACTATTCATGTGTTCCACAGTATGCAAACAACTTGTTTGCATATGTTTCTTCTGTGAGACTAAAAGTCTCAGTTGGAGGCATCTTTGTAAGGCCATCCTTGTCGCCTTGTGTGGCTGACGTACTCTGGACACCCAGTCAATATGCATAGAGTAGGTATGTGTTTCTTATGACAGATTTTGTCCCTTCTAATCATCAGTGCCACTCATCATATAGCCGCTCGTCTTGTGCTTCCTTGCTGGATAAACTCTAAAACTTTGGATTGTTTTGAGGAATAACTTCTACGTTTTCTCTGAACTGATATTTTCAGGTCTTGGGGACATTGGGTCTAAACGCCTTAAATAAGCAAATAGTTTTCAGGGAAGCAGGCTACCATCCAGCCCTCATTGGCAGGGTCTGAACTTCTCTAATGAGGCCTGGCTGCTATTCTGAGCCAAGAGCCCTGTCTGTCTGTTTCTATTTAGTAGCAAAGTCCTTAATCTTCATCATTCTCAAATCCCCATTTGTTTTCCAATTTTTTCTCACATTCTTGACATAAGCCAAATAAAGTAGTCCCATTTCCTGTCTATTTTAATATCATATTTTTATAGGATACTTACGGATATCAGATTTTTCTGCATCTTCTCCGCTAGCTAACCCATTCTTTCTGCTTTCAATCTGTAGAGAAAAATTCTGCTCCACTGGCTTTTGATTTGGGTTAAGAGTAGCCTTTTCTATGCAGAGGGCTGATAGTATAGGACAGTAGATGGATGGGTACATAAATGATTATACTGCAGTTTTGATAAGCGCGAGATGTGAAATGTGTCAGAGGACAAGGAATAGAGAGGAGAGAGAGAGATGATCTCTGCCTGGAAGTGGCAAGGACTGACTCCAAAGTTTATGAGACAAGCCACAGGACAAAGGACATTTTGCAAAAGTCCACAGCATGTGTAGAGACCTAGAGGCAGGCAAGAGCTTGGCACAGGAAACTGCAAGAAGTTCTGCATCTCCAAAACATATGATATAAGGTTGGGAGTTGTGGGAGATACGATTGCAGAGTTGAGAGGGGTTCAGTAAGGAGAGGCTTGGTACAATTGGATACCTGTTTTTGGAAAGTTGACTCTGGCATCAAGGTAGAACCTAAACTAAAAGACACAAGAATCATCAGTGAGTCTAGAAGTGTTCTGAAGTGAACAAGGCCCTTGAGGAGAAAATAATAGAACTATAGCTATATTCTATCCTGAATAAAGGAGGACATTTAAAAGGTGTCAAGTTGGGAGGAAGAGTGAAAACCCTAGGGAATAACTGTGCACAGTATTGGTGATGTTGGATATTTGACTCTAGAGCACTGAGTTATATGTACATAGTTGAGAATTCTCAGGATGTATGTATATGTATAATAAAAGAATCACAGGGCAGCCCGGGTGGCTCAGCAGTTTAGCGCCGCCTTCAGCCCAGGGCCTGACCCTGGAATCCCAGGATCGAGTCCCACATCAGGCTTCCTGCATGGAGCCTGCTTCTCCCTCCGCCTGTGTCTCTGCCTCTCCCTCTCCCTGTGTCTCTCATGAATAAATAAATAACATCTTTAAAAAAAATAAAAAATAAATAAATAAAAGAATCACAGAATTATACAAGAGTATATGTGAACACCTCTGATAATGCTCTGTGCCACGCTACATGGAAAGCAAATGTGTGAAGAAGAGAGAAAAAGAGCTCTCTGATTTTCAGCAGTTAGGAAGTAAATGATATAATCTGAAACAAGTTTCAAGTAAGTTCTGAACCACAGATTTTAATGTTGTGGGACTTCAGAAATAAGTTAGATCAATGTCTTCATGAAAGATGCCAGTTGTATAGAGTTTGGAGGAACTAGGGGGCAGGGGGTGCGGTTCATGGGAGTGAAAGTAAAGGGGAAAATGGAGTTTAACTCATTTGTGGAATAGGAGACTGGCTGGGACACAACTGATTTAAAATCAACGGAGCATGTTGAGGACTAATAAGGAAAAGTTTGCTACATACAGTGGGACCAGATGATAAAGACGGCCTCAGCACTAAAACGAGGGAGATTAAATGATACAGTTGGGAATTGGGAAGCCTAAAGCGTTTGTCCTTCACGGCATAATGAGGGTATTGCAGGGAGACTGGTCTAGAGAAGATGTGTGTGATGGATCACCAGAAGCCAAGAACAATCTCCAAAGAGAGTCAACAGACAATTAGAAAAACCTCCTCATTACAGTTGTAAGCTCATTGGCTTCTTCGAGGGCATTTGGCTAATTCTGCTGGCAAACACAGTACATCCCGCCGCCCTAGTGTCCTCATGCGTGTTGTAACTACAAACAGTTGAGACGGATTCCGACAGCCACAAAAGGAAAATCGGGCCTGCCTAAGCCCACCTTTGTAACACTTGGCTTTCGTATAACAGCTTTTCAAGCTCCATTTAGTTGGTACTAAAGAACCCACTGCTGCTGTGATATACACGGAAAAAGGAGTCTAGTCAAGCACACTAAAAATTCGTTGAGTAAATATGTGTGGTGGAGAGAAGCAACGTCCTAGGGCTGGTCCTGGCTTGGGGCCTGGCAAACAATAAAATACTCTGTGAACTTCTAGTTTTAAAAAGTAAATTCAGTTCTGAAAACACAGGCTTTAAGAGTGGCCTGCCACGACTGGCTGGTGTTGGAGAGCTGACAAAGAGCTCCGCTCCCACCGTGCCCGTGGGTTCCAGACCTGTGAACTCAGGAAGGAGAGGGAAGGAGCAAATTCAAGGAGGCAGTTACTGTCAATTATACCCCAAAGGTTTGAAGCTGTATGTGGAAAACATTAATAAATCATTGAAGACTAAAGAGTTGGGAAACCGCCGTTGAAAGTGGAAAACTGATTGTATTTCAGAGCAGCACACTGGCAGCAGGTGGTAGGAATCTGGCTCGGACACGTGTTTTGTTTGGCTTTGGTATTTAAAAACAACATAAACTTGTCTGTCTTCATGTAGGGTGTGTCTTCTCCACACCCCCCCCCACTTTCCTCACCACCCTGTATTGTCTTATACTCTTTGTTTTTTATGCACCTCACGTTACTTGATTTTGCAACACCTAAAATGTTGTTTTGAATTTTTTATGGCAGCATATTACCATCACTTTGGAGGCAGAAGATTTGAGGTGAAATTTGAAGTAAGTGATTTATTAACTGTGCAGTGGCATCTTGCTGAACTTCATTGTTCCCATCTTTAAAAGAGGACACTAAAAATACCACTTACTACTTGCTATGCTTACTGCACGGGCTAACAACAGGCTGTGGATCTCAAGATAAAGTATGAGAATTTTTTTTTTTTTTTACCCTAAATGCTGGCCAGATAAATCCTTTAATTTTATGTGCGTTCCACAACAATGATAACTGACTTTGGGAACCCTGCATCTGGGCCCTTTGAAGTCTCTGCTGCGTGTGTACCTACGTCCGTAGATCTCAAACACGACTGTACGATGGACTCAATGGTAGACCTTTAAGGAAATACTGATGACTGAATCATATTACCCAGTACTTCTGAGTTAACCGATCTGGGAGTGGTCTGGGCTTTGGAGCTGAGGTTGGTTGGTAGGTGGTTTTTACACTCCCTAGTTGATTTTAAGGAGTAGTCAGAGTTTGAGAACCACGGCTTACCTCAATTCGGTAGCAACATCATTGAATCGTAAAATTTATCCAAAACCATGTTGGTCATTCTCTGGCTATTTTGTGATGAAACAGAGCACACACTGCTGCTTAGTTTTTCTGTCTTTTAATTCATGGTTCGCAAATGTGGCAGAGTTAGTACCACCGATCACCTGATGTGGGCTGACTTGTACCACCTGCCAATGCCTCCCTCAAAGATATCCTCAACCACAGAACTGGTGAATGTCATTGTCCACGGGGAAGCGGGTTTTCGAGGTGTGCTTGAGTTGAAAAGCTTGAAAGGAGGATAATAGCCTGCATTATCCACGTGGGCCCAATGCAGTCATGTGCACCCTCGTAAGAGGAGGTGATAGCATTTCAGGTAGAGAAGAGATGCAGGGACTGAACATAAGTCAGAAAGGCTGGAAGAAGCCGTTGCCAGAGGCACCACTAGCTTTGAAGACAGAGCAAGAGGCCACAAGCCAAGGAAGGTAGGTGGCTCCTGGGAAACGGAAGAGGTGAGGAGGTGGATTCCCCTGCACTTTGATTGCAGCCCTTGAAGACCCAGTTTCAGACTTTTGGCCCCTAAAACTGTGAGCTGATAAATCTGTGTTGCTTTGAGACACCAAATCTGTGGTGATTTGTTAGAGTAGCAATAGGAAACTAACAAATCTGGAAATTCATTAAAAATGAGAACTATCAAGGCCTCTCCAAGACCCGCACTACCAGGATCTGTAGAGGGCCCTGGAGGACCTAGAGGGTAGAGGCCAGGCCTAGCCGCGCACACCGTTGTGAACTCTCCAGGTGACTCTCAGTAGGTAAAGACACGGCGTTTAATCAGTGTGGGGTTGTTTTTGTTGTTGTTAAACCTGAGGTTCGAACGGCTTTGAAGTGGGAGTCACTCCATTCTTCCTGATTACAGAAAGTTTTATATTGCGAAAGAGATTAAAAAGAATCCTACGAAGACGGCATTTTTAAAGTGAAGACAGTGATGGGAATATTCTCAGTGTCTAGCATGATTGCTGGGCTTGTAAAAGTGTGTGTTTTAAGGGTGTTCTGATCTTTAGTACAGAAATTACAGACTTTAACTTAACACATCCTTATTTGGTGAGCACACAATTGCTAATATCACTAGACATCCCCTCTTGTTATAGGAGGCTTTGAGGAAGAGGCAAAGTCAACCTAAGAATCCCAAATCATATCTTCTTTCCAGTTTCTGTGCTGTTCTCACAGGAAGTTTAATTTGAACCTGCAGGGGAACAGCCAGCACATATTCACACGCTTCAAACATCCATGCATTGTCAGAGAAAGCAAAGGGGGTGGGGTGGGGGCGGCTAGGGACAATTTACATTTTAACAAAATGTTTGTAATTTCAAAATACCTTGATTGACTACCACCCAGTGGGCGAAAACCATATGTGACCAGTAAACTTGGAAATTCTCTACTGCTCTGATTCTCATAATGAAAACTTCAAGTGGCCCCACATCTGTTCCGTTAGGTCTGTGTAATCCCATTGTGTCTGCTTCAACTGTTGGCAAGGATGCATATGGTTTTGAAGGGGAGGCGCCTCTCTGGGAGAAAAAGCACGGAGACTCCTGATTCCTGTCCCCCAGGTTTCTGATACATTGAACACCAAAAGTTCCCACTTTAATGTTGAACGGTGACTAGGTTAGCTACTGTGACAACATCACCAGTCTGGCAGCCCTTGAAGCTATCTGTATATGAACTTTTCATTTGACCCAACTGAGTACTCTACATTTGTCATTTGAACTTAAGAACAGTCTAAAAACATTGAAGTCACTTCTTCTTCTGTTATTTATAGCACGGTTGGTAATTTCTTCGTCAAAGTACTTAACTGCATTTTATCATACTTTAAAAATATGGTATGAGGCTCTAAAGTTCAAGGAAGTATAACAATCAGTTGAAAAATACTCACCAGATAAGTAATCATACACTCTTGTGTCACCTGACATGCAGTGAACAAGCTGATGAATGAGTCAGGATTTAAATGGTAATTATCATTCATCATTATAATAGACTTATTAATTCATAAATTCTTGGTAAGCCAATTTTCTATAAAAAGGTTAATAATAAAAGTGGAAAAGAAAAAAAATAGCCCCAATGTGATAAAAAATGTAAGAGCTAAAATATCTTTACTGCCACATATCCCTCCTAATTATCTAGTAGTTTTATATTAAAATGTTTCTTAATACAAGATGATATTTTCCCAGCATTTTGAAAGAACAAAAGGTACAATTCCTTTTATTACTTACTCCCTCACACTCCTCAGTATGAACCAGTATAAATGTAAGATCCAGACTAAGATAATATTTGAGTGTTCTAACTTAGTATAATCCCAAATAAACCCAAATGGTTTTGGACAGTGATTCCTATTAGTAAATGCCAAAGTATTGCATTTCAAGTTGTTTGCTGAACTAAATCTTGCATTCCACACAGTAGCATTATATACATATCTGCTTCAGATTTAAATGAAAAAAAAATAATAAAACCTGAGCCAAACATGAAGCATGATTAAGTCTTCTTTAGTTTGAAAATACCAATAAGCCATGTTGAAGTCAATTTCAATAATACCAATTTTTAAAAAAGCACTTTATTTTATTTTTTTTTATTTTAAAGATTTTATTTACTTATTCATGAGAGACACAGAGGGGCAGGGGCAGGGACAAAGGCAGAGGGAGAAGTAGGCTCCATGGAGGGAGCCCGATATGGGACTCGATCCCAGGTCTCCAGGATCAGGCCCTGGGCTGAAGGCGGCATTAACCCGCTGAGCCACCGGGGCTGCCCTAAAAAAGCATTTTAATAGCAGTTTGTATTCCTTTAGTGCTTTTACAAAAGGAAGTGCAACTGCACAAGAAAAAAAAAACAATCATTTTTAAAAGCTGATAAAATATAACTGTTAGAAAGTCAAAGATACAACTTTTGAAATTTTCTTAAAACTGTTTATGCAGTCTTTTAAAATTGTTACTATTGATTATATTTAGGGAAATAAGATATTTTGTTTGCATAATTCCTCTCAATTTGGGACAGGAACTACAAAACGCTATGATTAATAACTTCTACTCTACTTTTGTTTTCCTGGGGATAGTTGGCATAAAAATGGGCCATCAAATGGGTCAAATTGAAGTAAATAGGGATAAAGTAAATCCAAATCCTTAAGTTTAGTCAACCAGAGTCAGAATATGAGATCCTACTGAAAATAATTGCATCTCAATTTTTAGGAAAATTTTTGGTTATAAATGAAAACAGTGCATTTCCCATTAAACTGACAATAGGGCTTGAAGGAGGAAGATCATATTGATTACTATAAAACTGACAGGATAGGGATTATACAAGATCAGATGTATAAATACAGTTATGTATCCTATAATGGGATTTCAAATAACAGAATGACTCTGGATTTTTAAGTTTTCCTTCATTACAAGTAAAATGTAATAATACAGTACAGGTCCAACTTTCTAGGCCAAAGGCAGGTAAACCTGTCGTGTTAACATACAGTTTTACAGTTTTCTTCATATAATAGCTATATGATTGGGAAGACCTTGCCTGACAAGCGTTTGACACAGCTTCCAAGGCTTCATCTACCTTGGAAGGAGAAAAGGGGAATCTAACAAAAAAAGTTGATGATAGCAAAAAACAACATGTAAGAATAAGACCCTTTTTTTCTTCTTTCATCTTTTTGTTTTGTTTTGTTTTACTTTGTCTATGTTGGAGAATATGTGTAGTGGGTGAGCGTTGTAGCTCATGCATATGCTTCTAAAACCAAATAACAGGATGGCACATGAGGCTGTGGTAGGGATTTTTTTTTTTTTTTTTTTGTGGTGGGGGTTTTTCCTGCGTAATCAGAGTTCTGAGGAGATAGTTATACCCTCACAGGCATATCCTACTAGAAAAATTAAACAGGTCATCCGTACCTTCCCCAACTGTCTTCTCATTCTACTTTCTTGGCCAAGAGCAGAATTTCCTGAGGAAGGGTGTCCTGTGTCAGGCAGACAGTTCAATGTCCAACCTAACTGAATGAATGAATTAAAAATAAAGAAATCACAGACTCCATTTTGTTGCTTCATCACAAACTGCCTTCCCACCTTGAACACCAGACTGTGCCTGGGACTCTCCAGCCCTCTTTACCTGGTGTTCCCAACAGCTTCTACCATAATATGGGACCTGGCTTTAAATGTCATGTGGCTGGTTAGAGATAGAAAAGCCATCAACCTATAAAAGTCTAGGTTACTGCTGTGAGGCTCCAGAGGACTAAGCAGCGTTCTGTTAACACAAGTTGCATCACAAGCAGAACGGTGTTTATAAAACACTGCAATATGAAAGTCTTCATTTATTTGAATCAGCACATCTATGGTGATCCACAAAGCAACTTCTACCGTGAATATTACTTTGCTTCTCTGACACCCTGGAGACCTTTGGGATCATTCTGACATAGAAAGTTCATAGGTTGGATCTAGAAAGTTCATTGTTGGTTCTGGCGATAGAATCATCGACCTGTTACCTATTTCCATCACATTTTCCATATAGTCTACTGCCCACATAAATGTAAAGTTTGTGCGCTCTCAAAGTTATTAAAAGATAGAATTTTTCAGGGCCCCTGGGTGGCTCAGTGGTTGAGCGTCTGCCTTTGGCTCAGGTCTTGACCCTGGGGTCCTGGGATCGCGTCCTCTATGGGGCTTCCTGCACGGAGAATTGCTTCTCCTCTTCTCCCTCTGGCTATGTTTCTGCCTCTGTGTGTGTGTGTGTGTGTGTGTGTGTGTGTGTGTCTCTCTCTCTTTTTTTAAAGATACAGTTTTTCATTGTCCATACAACTCTCCACTTCAGGTAATATTGTTTTCCAAGTTTTTTAAGTGGAACTTTGTTCTTTTATTTGCTCAAGTCAGGCCCTGAGAAAGATCTGTGTTTGTGTGTGTGTGTGTGTGTGTGTGTGTGTGTGTAGGAACAGAAGTGCTGATGAGGAGAGGGAATGCATTTGCTCTGTAAGCACAATTCCCAGGATCCTGGCTTCCATCTATAGACTGAAGCAATCAATCATGACTGACATGATGAGATGCAAAGAGTAAAGATGGCACGACATGATCACCCACAGAAACTGTTATATTTATCCCATCTGCAACTCATTCATTGTTTCTCTAGTTTTTCTAACATTCTCCCACTCACCTCTAAAAAACTGGCAGAAGACTCAGATGGGTTTATTTTTATGACCTTGTGGTTTCACTCTACTCAATATTTTTTGGGGAAATACCAACTCTCATGCTGACTTCTTTCATTAAATATTTTTTAAAAATATACATGCTCTGAAAACTGAGAATTCTGTATTTATCTAACTAGTCAATTTAGTGCCTGAGATACCTAATCTCCTAGCACTTAGCAGCCAGGCACCCCGTCAGGTTCCCTGGAAAAGCGCTTGCTTATTGTGGTAACAATGAAACACTGTTTTTAGGATAGATTCCCTCTCATGTGCCAACACAGCACATGAAATCCAAAACTAAACCATTGGGACACTTACCATCCAAACTCTCCCACTCAAAGTCCTTTCTCTGTCTGTTGCCTTTTGGAGTGTTCTTGAAAGAGTACAACCAGAATGCCTCCTCTCCAGTCTGGATTTTGACGCTCTACAAGGGAGAAATCAAAGTGATAGGATTCCTTCCCCTACCAAAGGAAGTTCAGAGTCTTAGGAGAACATAGTCCTCAAGATGGAGAAGAATGAACAAATATTCCTAAGGCTTTCTCTCTCTCTCTCTCTCTCTCTCTCAATGTTCCCCCCTCTGTCTTTTTTTTTTTTTTTTTTTTTTTGAGAGAGAGAGAGAGAAAGCAAGGACAGGAGCAGGGGGAGGGGCAGAGGAAGAGGGAGAAGCAGACGCCCCTGCTCAGTGAGGAGCCCAATGCGGGACTCGATCCCAGGACTCTGGGATCATGACCTCAGCCAAAGGCAGTCACTAAACTGCCTGAGCCACCCAGGTGCCCCTCCCCCTCTGTCTTACATTTGCTGGTATGGCTTATGGAATACTATAGAATTCATTTGGAGCTTGCAACATTGCATTTTTAACTGACTGTATTTTATATATACTTTTCTTTCACGAACAATATTTGCTTTGATGTAAGGGACCATTTCTTTGATCTCTTCATGCCTTTATAGCATATCGCTTCTGTTTTTCTCTGTAGATGTGCAAATTTAACACATGTACATGCATGAGTATGTGAAGCACACTTCATCTGTGAAGCAAATTTTGGCGTGTAAAGAAGCTGGCACTAAATGTACAATTAATATACATTAAGTATAATGTACAGTTATACTACATGTGGATTTTTAAGTAATACACAATTCTTTTTTTAAAACAGATTTTATTTCTTTGTTTGAGAGCAAGCCCGAGCATATCCGATCATGCTTGTGAGTGGGAAGAAGAGCAAAAGGAGAGGGGGAGAGAGAATCCCAAGCAGTCCTGGTGCAGAGGGTGGAGCCCGACATGGGGCTCGATCTCACGACCCCAAGATCATCACCAGAGCTGAAATGAATAGACACTCAACAGACTGAGCCACCCAGGCACCCCAAAAATGCACAATTCTGACATTTAAATTTTTACATTAAAACTTCTGGGTTAGAATATTATTAGCTTCACGCAGGCAAGAATTTCATGTCCCTTGCCATTATCTTCAGTGCTTGGCACATAGTCACACAGTTGAGTATTCGTTGAATAAATTAGAAAAATATCTTTAAACTTAAAAGTTCATCAAATAAGAAAAAGATAATTTGCAATAAAGCCATGACATACTTTTTGATCAGTAATTTCCAGAGTATAAATAATGCTTGCTGAAAGGGAATACAGGTTTTTATGTGGTTCCTGACAGCCTTTGAACCTTAACAGTTTTTTAAATAGGAAGCTAGTTTAAGGGAATCAACATAGAATTTGTTTGGGGGGACATGGTCTTCCTTCAGATCTGCCATGAAGCTGGCACACATGGGTACAGCTGTTCCGAGTGTGCAAGTAAGGAAATGTTGGGGCACCTGGGTGGCTCAGTGGTTGAGCATCTGCCTTTGGCTCAGCGTGTGATCCCGGGGTCCTGGGATCAAGTCCCGTATTGGACTCCCTGTGTGGACCCTGCTTCTCCCTCTGTCTGTGTCTCTCTTCTCTCTCTACGTCTCTCATGAATAAATAAATAAAATCTTAAAAAAAAAAAGGAAATGTTTCCATGCTGACTGACAAGTAGCTGCTGAGCCTCTCAAGTACCTCCTATAGCCCCTGCTGTTTCAGTCTCCTTAAGAATTCCTTGAACCTCCCAGCAATCCCACAAAGAAAGAGTCAGTGCCCAGTCTAGCAGGGGGCCTCTGGCACCGTGGCCAGAGATAATTCTGATTGGCCAGTGCCTCTGTTGTATTGGTTGCTAAATATTTTGAATATCATCTCTGTCTTCCTGTTAGGAGTCTGACAGGAAGCCAGCTCTTTCCTTCCCAAGGGTTTCATGCAAAGTGAAAAATTGTCCTACCTACTGTGCAGAAGGTCATTCAGAGGTTTGTAGAAAGAAGGAAAGATTGTGAAACTTTAATAGAGGTCAACAGCACAGAACAAAGAGGAATGAGATGTATAGCACTGAAGAGAAAGTCCTACATTTTAAAGTAAAAAAGAGAGCTAAGAGAGTCATGCCTTCCCTTGGGTTGGCTGGTGAGGCACGAGTGTGAAGAGCAGAACAGTGTGACCACATAATGATGGGAAGAACCCGGGAAGGGGTGGTCAGAGACTAGAGAGATGAATCTAGCTACAGTGCCTTGTCCCTGGGCATCATACAGGCATCTGAGTGTGTGCCCCCATGAGCACGACCACACACTCATCTCAGTCAAAGACCTAGAGATGAAATACATTGATCTAAAGTGTTGCTAAGGAGGGGCAGCAGAAATCCAGGCAATGAGAAACCACTGAAGCGTGAGGTGAAGAGTAGCCTAGCACACCTGGTTGGTCAACCTAGGGCCTTCATCTGGAATAGAAGTTGACCTCAGAACCAGAGAAATGATGATTGCTTGGCGGGGGGGGGGGGGGGGGGCGGGATGGGGTGGGTGGTGTTCCTCGTGTCAGGGTTGACCCTGTATGAGCTTCATGACCCATTAAACTTAGAATTAGTCAAGCACCTTATGGATTTCAGCTTTCACAATCAGTATGTGAGGTGGTCACTTGAGATCACTCCCCTTTTTGAAAACTGTTTTTCCTTTGATTCTTCTTGCTGCCTCTGAACTTTTGACTCCAGAACTTTGTCTCCCATTTTTCTAGAGTCTATTTTCTTTAGACTTTTTAAAGTCCTCCCAATGCACCTCGGCCATACCACCAAGATACGGTATATACTCTCTATATTATTACATACTCTGGTTTTCTCCAGCCCATTCTGTCACACACACCCTCTAGTGGGGACCTCTGCCCCCACAATCCTGATAAGTTTCTTGTTTCAACTGAAGTGTGAAGACCTAGTCCAGCCTCAGCCTAGTGAACACAGTATTGATCCTGGCCACAAAGCTAGCAAACAGCACCAGCCCTTCTGTTGGATAAAAGTACAGGAACCTTTATATGAACTAGTCAGGTTGAGGAAGAGGACAGAGTGTTAGTCTCATTGTGGAGCTGAAATAGGAGACAATCTGAGTTGTAAAAGCCCCCATTGTATAGTCTGCACAATTCAGAAAGCATGTAATCAGGGCTGCCACTTAGAGGGCTCATATTTGTATTGTTGTTATATTTTGTTCTGGTTTTATGAGTGAAAAGGTAACTTCTAAGTCACACTGACGAGTAGTGCTGTGTTTTCTGGTCAGCAGGGCCTGCAGCTGGTATGCTAGAGAATGCAAAGTCCCCTCACATGAGAAGTGACACATCCATGGACATGACAGCATAGTGCATGAAGGGGGAAAATAGTTCACAATACTTAAGGGAAGAATGACCTATATAACAAGAAGGACAACATGTTGAGAATAGATACTGACCATTAGACATAATAGAGTCTGTAAACCTGCCACACACTTAAGAACAAAAAAGCTGTTGGGAATCAGGACTAAAATGTTGGCTCAGCCAATTCCTGGCAAAAGAATTATTACCAACTCCCCGTTGAGGAGGACTAGGTAATAAATACTAAACTCATACACCTGTAGTATAACTCATAATTCATATACAGCTTAATCTAGTTAATATTTTATAAGTTTATCCACACAATGATCAAATTATTCTTAAAGAACTTTCTTGGATTTAAAAGCCTAATTAAAGCCCCCTATCCAGGTGTTGAGAGAAGCTTCCAATTATTTTATCAATAGACCAGTGCCACAAAAAATCTGACTTGTTCTTAATTGGGTGTTTTACTTTCATTCCATCTTTGGAAAAAAAAAATGGTAGAGACAATGAGAAGAGGACCTCATGATCAGTATCCTAGAAAATTTTAATAACAAATGAATGAAGAGGTCAGTTTTTCAGAAGTAGTAATTAATAGCGAACTCCCAATTTGCCACATAAACACCAAGAGCAAATTTTCGTGGATCTATTCATAAGAGGTGTGGGGTTTTTTTTTTTTTTTTGAGCCCTGTTTTTTGGATAGCAAGGAATGTTTTTAGTAGCAATATTCATTTATGAAATAAATGTGGATTCAATTAACAAACTATATTCATACTCTGTCAAATTCCTGTTTTTAAACAATTGGGTTCACTGAGCAAGCTAATTTAATGCCTTACTAAAAAGAAAAAAGAATGGACATTTTCTCCAGTCAAATATACATGTGGATAGAATTTAAGCAAGTAAGCCTTTTCTCTGTGGAATACAAAAATATAACTGAGTATATATTTTAAACACATACACACAATGGAAGAAATCAAACTAACTGTGTGTGTTTAACCTCTTCAACTTTCCAAATACTGGATGCGGTAAGATTGGGTATGACAGTCAAGTAGCTAAGTTGAAAGTTTTCTCTTTGTATATGTTATTTTTACCCTTCTTTCTTCAGAATCTAAATGGAAACAGATGACTTCTTCAGAGGTAGTTAGCCATTCTCTTAAAAAAGAAAACCTGTCAATTTTACAAAGATGAATTAAATGATTGATTATAGCAATAATCAATAACTAAAAAATAAGGCTGGGAAAATTAAGCCATGTTTGCTATTGAATGTTCAGTTCTATCTGTTTTTCATTCTTGTTTCCCATATGATCATCATTTAGAATAATAATAACCATATACCCAAAGAAACAAGGGTGAAAAAGAAGATTGAATTATCATAGTTTCTATAGTATATTTAATATATTTCCTTTTTGTGCAGTTTACCAGGTTTCTACTAAAAACAGAGATGAGTATAGAGATGCTACAATTATACCAAATAACCAAGGAAAATTAAATTTTATTCCTAATTACCTTGATTCTCGAGAGAGATCTTGTGAGAATTAATGTTTATTGTAGGAATTTATATAATCTTATTATTTTATTTTTATCTGTATCAGGTAGGGTAGAAACAATGGATATATCATAGCTTCTACATAACTGTAAGTTCCCATATGGTATCTCATCTTGATTGTCACCATTGGTGTCCAGAAACCATTTTAAGCAAAATTATGCAGTAGACAGTTAGCTCTGGCTTTTCTATTTTCCCTTGCCAACCCTTTTTGACATTGGCTTTCTTTCTTATTTCTTCAGAATGTCCTGGTATTTTATGTTTTTTATCTTTAAGCCAGTTAAACATTAAACATTAGATATTATATTCTTCTTTCAAGAATTAACTGCATTCACATGTCTTTTGATTTTTTTTTAAAAAAACCCTCTAATTTCATAGGATAACTTGCATGATGAAAATTCAGGTGGTATGGATCTTGGAGAGAGAGTATTCTTGGTTGAGAGAGCTCCTTAGCGTCACTGTAAAAAAAAAAAAAAAAAAAAAAAAAAAAAAAAAAAAACCTCTTGATTTATTCTTAAGACTTCCTTCAAAGGGGTGAGTGTGTGTGTGTGTGTATGTGTGAGAGAGAGCAGGAGAGTGTTTTCACACTTTCCCCAGCAATAAAAATAACCATAATCCTGTAAACACATTTATAAATCTCTAAAGGGATTTTTTTTATGTCTGCCATAATTCTGACTGTTCCATGGATAAAATGATTATATCCAGATAAAAGAGTTTACATTCACTTACTATATATATAAAATTTGGGGGCAGAAATACTCACAGGTAATAGTTACCTGTATGTCTTAAGCTATTGTATGGTATCCACCAGAGGATATTTTAATAATACCAAGGTGATTTATTTCTAAATGCAGGAAGTGACCACTGTGAGGATTGACAACCAGAACTAGGCGATGCTATTTAAACCAATGAGTAATCAGAATAGTTGATAGCTTTCCTTTAAGACTCAGATTTCCTATGGGGCATGACACTTGCAAACAACAGTTATCATGCATGGTTCTAAGAAAATCAATTTATAAGCACTGAAATTTGGGGACATACCAGTACTTACCAGAATGTGCTTAATAGCTATATAACTTTCATTAGAAGAAAAATCTGCAAAAGAATATCTGAAACTATAACTATAGGATTAATAGATTTTTTTGAGCGAGAGGGAGAGAGGAGAGAGAGGAGAGGGTCATGCAGAAACAGAGGGCGAGAGAGAATCTCAAGCTGGCTCCATGATGTGAGTTTCGATTTCATGACCCTGAGATCATGACCTGAGCTGGAATCAGGAGTTGGACACTTAACCAACTGAGCCACCCAGGCACCCCCATTAATTTTTTGCCACTAGAAGTATCAATCATTAAATACCAAACATCTTCCTCAGAGCTAATGGAGGTATTAAATCAATGTGTAAAATACCAACACTACATTCCAAAATACATGCCCCGCACCGTCAAAGAGCACTCTCCAGAATATCCACACTGGAGAGTGTTAGTCTGCAAAGTATGTATGCCACCATCCCAGAAAGCAGTGAGTCACTATCTGTAAAAATTCAGAACTTACTTAATCTGAAAGTTTTCCAATTATGGCAAGGAAATTATCAGACCAGAAAAATGCAGAGAATCTGAGGCATTGCCCTAAGTTGGCTCATTCATTATCCAGTGATCCACATCATCAAATAAGAAGCGTTGGGGGGAAGAAAAACAAAGGAAACAAGGAAAAGGGATCAAATAATCAAGGCCAGCCCTTTTAAAAACAAATAAGCTTTTTTTTTTTTTTCCTCATCTGACTCCCACTGTCCTTCTGATGCCCTCTTTCCTAGAACCAGAAGGTATGCTTTGTCCCACGGTCCTCTCTGACCTTTGCTCTTGTGTTAAAACTAACCTACCTCTTTCTGGTCCTGTACTCTATAAAACTGCATTTTTGGAAGATTGTTTCTTTCATTTACTTAAATATTTTTTAAAATGTCTCATATTACTAAGTGATGTAATAGGTGTTAGTGATACAAAGATAGAAATAAAAGTTACTTTATGCCTGTGTGGATGAAACTATTCCTGTGAACAGGCTAAAACTATATTATTTGTAAGATCTGTCTACTTTTGCATTTTAGTCGAATACCTCTATAGGGAACTAATAACCTAAGAAAAGTCATCTTAGAAGTATTTTAGGCATTGTATAGGGAGTTGGGGGGGGTAGTCTAGGTGTGGATAAGAAGATGAAAAAGGCAGGCCTTTAATAGTCACACAACATGTTGACTCATTCAATATTATTTCCATGAAAATGTAACATCATTACCAAGTAAACATAATACTTGTTAAATACTAAAATTATTTGATCACTGTGGAATATTAATGATTGGTATCTTGCAAGTCCTACAATGGTAAAGCCAGGATTGTACATTGAGAATTAGAGTCTCAACCATGAAGTGAGGTCATTCCCATAATTAGTCACCTCAATAAGCCGAGTCAAGGAACATCCAAAGATAGACAGCAGTGGTTCTCGGAGGTGATTTTGCCCTCCTCCAGGGGACATTTGACAACGTTTGGAAACATTTTTGGTTGTCATAACTGGGGGAGGTAGCAACGACATGTAGCACATAGAGACCAGGAGTGCTGCATAACATTCTACAGTGCACAGGGCACTTTGTTGTGTGTCTCCCACAACAAAGAATTACCCATCCCTGAATGTCAGTGGTGTTGAGATAGAGAAACCCTCACATAAAGGTTATTGTGGCATCTCTTGTCCTAAAGGTATTATCTATTTTACATCCTGAGATTTTTCCCAGAATGGGCTATGGGCAAGCTCATCACGATAGGATTAAAAATGTGACGTTGTCCTAATCCTACCCAAAAGCATTCAGTGCATTTCTCAAGCTTGAGCGAAGGTTAAAACACATGGGCTACTTCTTTAAAAATACATATTCCTGAGTCCACACACAGGGATTCTTATTTGGCAGGTTTAGAATAGGACTCAGGAATCCTAATTTTTCAGGTAATTCTAATGGGAATGTTTGGAGGACCGCCACCCAGTAGAACCATTGATCTGTTAGATGAAACCCAAGTTCTTTAACATTCCTACAAGTCTCCACCATGATCTAATCCCTACGTGTGTCTGCTGGGGGATATATTGCCCCTCTCCTCTTACACTCTACCTTCCAGCCATACTGATCTACGTGAAATTTATTGAAACGTTGTAATATTTTATGATCCGCCCCCCCCACCACTGTGTTTCTTCTGACTGGATCTTCTTCTTTGTCCTGCTGGTGGCTAACGAGTAGTGTGCTGGTAGATGTTTAGTGGCTGTCCAAAAACAACCCAAAATTCCCTGAGTTGTATTATTTGCCTACTTCTGTGCTATAAATACTCCTATCAGGGCCAACTCCAAGCTACCGGTGTGACATTTTTGGGACAAAATGTGTACATTCAGCTGTTGAGAGCCAGTGTGAGCCAGCTCAGTTCAGCATTGCAAGTCATCTGTCTCTTTTACCCTTCCTTGAGCCGTTCCTGATGGCTTGAGAGTATTTCTTGCACATTTAATATTGCAGTTATTACATTCTCTTATTTGTATTTCTTAACACGCACATTACTTAACTAGACTGGGAGTTCTTTGAAATGAAGGCCTGTGGTAATAAAAAATGTGTTTAGTTAAATTACATTTTAATTCAAATGTTTATGTATTTATGGTGCTTTTTGTATGTTTTCCTTTTGATATACCAAATTATTTAATGAAGTGTTAAAATCTTTAAAGTATTTTCTAAGTTTCAGCTTCAGTCATCATATTAAAGTGTAGCAAGCCAAGTTAAAATATTAAAGGGGAAAAGTATATCTTCTGGGAGCCAGCCTAAGCACTAATAAAAGTGAGGTATGTGACCTTGGGAAGTTAACTTTGTGCTATTTTTCACTGATAGGGGACTCTCTTCCAAAGTATCTAAGTTCTGGGTTATTTCAGTTGGAGGAAGTTGTATTTACTTATATAGTGTTTTATGGTTAACTTTGCTGAGTAGAGCAAATTATCAGGGACTTCTAAACCCTTTTTGTTTTCCAGAAAATATTTTCTTAATGTTTCAGTAATTACCTTCCTGATTGAAACATATTTTTGAGGGCAGAAATATTTGATAATTGCTCTGGTACCCAGAGAAGATACAGTGAAAAAATTTTATGCTGCCACAAGAAAAAGCAAACCCTAAATGTGAGCATTTGTTTCATTTCATCTGAAGAGACATATAGTTATCTTTCTGAACCCTCAAAATATCAAAATATGTGTTCATGCTATCCCAGTAACTTGTCTTCTATAATTATTATAGACATTAGATAGTATATTTGTTTTACTAAAAGACCAATTCTAAAAAGTTTAACACTAGTGAATGTTCTTTCTTTCTCTATTTCTGTGTGTGTGTATGTGTGTGTAGTCATACATTTAAATAGATCTAACAAATCATAATACAGTATAAACAGAGGGAATTATTTTCCTGTAAGGGCATAGGCATAAGGTTAAACAAACCACATCATAGTATGGTATATGTTCCTTTAATATTTTACGGGATTATAAGTTGAAACCCAAAGAGTGATGTGTCTTCTGGAAGGTAATGGTGATTATAAACCAAGAAATGGAAGATTTAAAAAAAAAATCCTTAGTTAGAAAATACATTTATTTGGTGTCCTTACTTTTTTTTTTTCAAATTTGCCTTTTAGTGATTTGTGAAAAGATGCAAGAACTTAAATAGATCTTCTAGATGTGACTCAGTAGGGCTCAAACTATTCCCAACTTGAAAGCAAATCCAAATAAAGTTTAACTTTTCTGGCTTCAATTTCTCATATAAAAAGAAAGTTTAAATTGGCAGTGAAAACAATTCTATATGCTCCTGGGGCAGAAACATCAGAACAATGATATTTAAACTTAGGTTAGCAATCACTTGCTTGATAAGACTGCAAATTATTGAAGAAGATCATTTTAATTTTGATCAATTGCCATTTCAGGTTTATTTATTTTCTGTTGAAAAAAGACTTGCTTCCAAGCTTATATCTCAAAGAGAGCTAGAAGAAATTTTGAAAGACTAATATTATAGTAGGCAGTCATCCCAAAAGTTGATAGGACACAACTGCATAGTAGAAATCGGTGATGTAAATGGCATGTGTTTCTCAAGAAATGGACTTTATAACTTTCTTAAAGCTTTACTTCCTTTGAATGATGGGCTTTTTTTGCCTAGGAGTGAAATAATTATGTAGGGTACTGTACCACAGCACTCTCTTAAAAATATATTGCATCAGGGTCATGATGTTGTAATTTAGAATTTTAAAGGTAAGAGAGTAAGCTTTTAAATTTAATATCTCAGGGACTTTGGATCCTTTCCACCCAAAACTTGGCTTGTAATTTGTCTCCACAGATGATTTTAATGGTTTAAATTAGTTACGGCTTTTCAAATTGTGAAGTAGCCAATTATTTAGCTTTGACCAAAGTTTAAACAATTAGTTCTAACCAGCACCAGTTATTTTAAAAACCAGGTTTTAGAGGAAAAGAAGTAAATGTGGTTAGTTACTTTCTTATTGCTCAGAGACTTCTATATTTCAAAATAAAATTCCAGAGATTTTCGTGTGAGGGGGAACTCCCTACTTCTGTGAATAGTTTTCCAACGTATCGTCGTGTGTCAGTGAAAATTTAGAAATAGTTTTAAGACCTAAAACCATTCAGTCCTCTGTCATATACATATTTACGTGGCCCCCACTAAGTTGTAGAATTAGTAGCTTAACTTTGAAATCAGCTATCATTTGCAAATTGTAGAAAAGAAGGGAGAGCTCAAGTGGTGGCCTCGGTTTGCCAGCTTTGCCCCATTGCAAAGTTTAGAGTCCTCTGAATTGCCTTGATCCAGACACTGCAAAAGCCTTTGGTGGCAGGTTGCCAGTTTCAGTAAAACTTACACAGTATTAGTCTTACTTGAGAGTTTTTGGATCGCTGTTAAATAACTGAGCAGACAGAGGGACATAATGCCCATCTTGTGTTGCCTGCATCAGCAAGTGCACTCGAAGGCTGTTAACAGAGGCTGAAAAAGAGGCCGTGTGTGGGGATACAGGATCCTAAGTACCTTCTCATGGTTAGCATGGTGTCCTTTTGTGGGCATTTGTGCTGTCATCTTTCACTATTCTTCTCTATTTATAAGATGATTGAGACTAACCTTAGGATCGACACAAGGAGGATGGCTTTGGAAGGGAAGAGGTAATTAAAAAAAAAAAAAAAAAAAAAAAAAAAAAACACTTTCTAAGTATCCTCTTTTCATTTTTAGATTTAGATGTTCTCTTTGAATAAATGTAGCAAGAATGAAGAAAACATATATGATTCATCTGGGATTAAAGCATGAGTATGCATTTCAAGAAATAGAATTGCAACCAATTTAGGGCCTCTTCTGTTTTTCTGGATATTTTCCATTAACAAAGCCTGGTTTGACTCCATAACAGGAATCCATCTTAATATAAGTCTAATAAACATCAGAATCTAATCATTTTGGAAGGGAGTGAAAACAGTGGACTGGGAACTGAGTGGTCTACTATTGTCATTGAGCTCAAAAGTAGGCACAAGCTTTAACCTCAGTTTTTAAATCTGTCAAATGGGGTGAGGTTGATTAATCATTTTCTAAATTCACCTACCATAAAACTAATTTCATTATGATATTACCTTAAAGATCGTGGTCAGGACGGCATGTAAAAGTGCAAGAAAAAGAGGCATTGACGTTTGTCTAGAAACACTCAAGAGACTTTTGCAACTAAATTTAATAATGAAGTGGAAAATTGAACAAAAGAAAGAAGTAGGTTGGTGTTCCTACATAATGATTTGGTCCTTGCCCTCACTGCCATAATCATCCAAAAAACACACACTATGGTAGAGAGGAAGCAGCTGCCTCATCTGTCAACTTAGAGGATGCCAGTCGTTGTCAACTAAGAAGGGTAAACTGCTGGGCAGGGAGCTGAATTTGGACCCTTGTGGATTTCCTGGGTTCCAGTCTTCCTTCCGTACAATCTCAGAGATACCAATAAGTCAAACTCAGGGAGATGGGAATGAAAAATAGTTAAGTCAACATAGCCTAAGAGATGGGGGCACAGCAAAGGGGAGACTGGTTTGAAGTGGGATGGAAATGGTGCCCTGTTGGGTATACATGTTACACATTAGGCTATTGATTATTCTGTTCACATTTTGAAAGCTGCATCAGAATAAACTCTAAACAGGGTAAATGAAACTGCAAAATAATGGAATCCTATCAGAAATTTTGAATTGGGTCTTCTGTATTCTTACTGGTGTAGAAGCACCTAATCCTGATTTACTAGATAATAGAAATGTGATTGTGCTCTGAAAAAATGTCGAATTTTCCCTGTTCTTAGTATAAAATCTATTATGTCCATCAGTTTAGTTTTTGTACATGATGTATAAAAGATTACCTTGGTTTATTTAAAGTATTATTTTCTCTTTCCATTTATTAATTTGTGCACTCAAATAGTGATGGAGCACAAACTATGTGCCAAGCACCAAGCCTGCACTGAGATACACAGTGAATAAGACCCGGTTCCCATGTCCCAGGGGCATGCTGTATAGTCAAAGAATACTGGATCACACATACATCCTTTGTTACAATGGCAAGTGTCAGCAGCCTATGACATAATTATAATCTGACAGAAAACTAAATATTCTATAATCAGGCAACTTCTTTCATTGCATATCCACTCCATGTGCTCTGCTAGTCTGTAAAATTATACTCACAAATGCTCTTTAGCAGCATTTTTTAAAAGGGAAAAATGCCCCCACTCTAAAAATTAATCCCAGCTCATTCTAGATACTGTTTTATGTAGAATTAGGATATGAAGATATTAGCCAAGAGAATGAAAAATGAGTGTACCTGCATACAACTGTGTGTTCTATTTTTCAGGCTTAACAGCTTAGCTGTAACATTTGTACATTAGCTAAATAACATCTCAAGGGGAGCTGGAGATAGAACCTTGATGTCTACTGATTGTACATGTGTGAGTTTGTGCTCTCAAAGGATGGTCCTTAAAAAACTCCCTGCTGGAAGCTATTGTGCATATTGTAAAAGGACTGTTGCTAAGTGCCAATTGAGCTAGTACTGTATACTTGCCATTTAAAAAGAAGATTTCATACCACTTGATTATGTTAAATAGAAATGTTTGAAATTTATACAGAATTACATCAAAATGGCACAGTAGTTATATGTCTAAAGAGCTGTGACTACTCTATCCTACAACTAATGTCAGTCCTTCTGGTAGATGGTTTAATGTAAGACTGTAACAGAATGTATTACACGAGAAGTATAGAAAGTCTTAGAATAGTGAAGCCATAAATGTATATTGTTATAGAACCTAAACCCATGTTTTCATTGAAATACACCTACATATATATATATATATATGTATGTGTGTGTATATTTTTTAATGTTCAGAAAAACACAAATGAAACTGAAGTTTAAGTATTAGGGGTCTAAATCAATCAAGCCTTTTTGTGTGTGTATACTCTTAAGATTCAAAACACTATGCTTGATGCCATATAGGTTCTTGTGTGATAACAATATCTTGTGTTACTTCTAACAAATTCTTCTGAAAGTGTCATCTCTTTAGAGACTTCTAATCTTCCCTCCAAAATGGGGGTGGGAGGAGTTCTTAAAATCTTCTAAGTGAATTGCCTCCATCAACCCATTGTATTTTCAGAGGATATGTGCTCGGTGCCGCTTATTAGTAAAGCATACATGTCATAAATGCAGTGAATCAGCTCCTTAGGTCATAAAAATATGGAACTTGGAAAGAAGTAGAGTAAAGCTCGTGGTTTTACCTTTGCTTTCCTCCCGAGATCCCACGGAAGTAACAAAAAAAAGAAATATTTTTAAAGAATGAAGCTATGCTGTGTGTAAACAAACAAAAAACCCCACCAACTTTAAAAAGGGGCAGCTGGGAGTCAGAAAGTTGGAGAGAATCTTGGAAACTAGAACAGAGGTGACAGAGAAAAAATAGAGAGGAAGGAGGGGCATAGCTCAAATCCCCTGGGAGATGGGCAAGACCTCCCAGGAACCCAGGAGAAATGCTTAATCTAGAGTCAGCAAAAGAGTTTAAGGCATGTGAGTTATACCTCAGTCAGAACTGTTAAAAATTTTTTTCAGGCTGCCTCCGTGGCACAGTTGGTTGAGCGTCTGCCTCTTGGTTTCTGCTTGGGTCATCATCTCAAGGTTGTGAGATCAATCCCCGCCTGGGGCTCTGTGCTCAACACAGAGTCTGCTTGAGACTCTTTGCCTCTGCCCCTACCCACTCCCCGTCCCTGCTCTGCACTCTCTCTGTCTCTCATCCTAAAATGAATAATCTTTTTTTTAAAAATTTTTTTTTCAAGGAGTAAGAAAATGAGCATTAGTGGGCAGTAAGGCAGTCATCTGGGGCCAGAGCCATTTGGAATCCCATGCTCCCTGCTCTTCCTACAAGGACATTACTGTTCTGGAGAAGATCCACTTTCATGTCTTCTTTAAAAAAAAAAAAAAAGAATTGGGAAGGATTTCTTGGGTGGGCATTAGGGTGGAAAAGAAAGTGAACAGAATTTTACTTACATCCTTGCTATCACTAGGAAAAGTTGGATGGAGACCAGAAAAGGCATTTTTATATGTCCAAGAAGCAAAGCATTATAATGCTCCATCTACCTGGGAATAGACCCTAAAAATGTTCACTTAGAGGGCTCCCCACCTGCTAACCTGCCCAGTGCTCACAAACCCCAAACAAAGCCTAAGGATCTGTCTGGTTTGTCCAGTGACACGGATACTGGCACCAGCATCCCTCTTCCTTATCTTGTCCACCCATCCCCAATCAAAGGATGGGCGCTTTTAGAGAACTGACCTATCTTCGGGGCAATGTATACCTGTGAAATATACCAGTCAACCTGGTCCTTCAGTCACAAATGGGAACCAACAACCATATATCATCAGTTGTTTGTTGAAAACCCAGTAGTTGAAAGGGGAGGATCAGTAAGAACAAATAGAAATAATTCTGGGAAATAGTATCCTGGGATTTGAGGAAGTGTCTCACAGACTGCTATTATAAAAATGGTAATCAGAGAACAAAATTAGTCCCTGGGAATTCAAAATTATGATTGACAAAATTAAAAAAGAAAATCCTGAATGACAGAAAAAAACTAACTTAATGGAAGTATTTCCTAACAAGTGATTTGAGAAAAAAGATTAAATGTCTTGGAATTTAGAGCAGAAGACAAAGAAATGAAAAATATGGGACAAAAATTCAAAGATGCCAGGGTTTGAGCCAGGAGATCCAAAATTCATTATATGAAGTTTTAAAGCAGAAGACAGAAACAAGGACAAGCACGGAACAGGAGATGGAAGAAAAACAATATTGTGTCTCACAACTACCAGGATGATAAAAGTGGAGTTTGATAATATTCAGTATTGGCAATGATATGGGAAGTAGATAATCTTACAAACTGCCTAAGGAAAATACACTTTGTGTATCTTATTTGAGGAGACATTATCTTTAATTCAGTATTTACTTCTCAGAATTTGTCTTGTGGATGATTTGCCCAAGTGAGCAAGGGTCCATATTCCAGTATTCGCTTTAATAAGTAAAACTTCCAAACAACTCATCTGTCCATAGTGACAGTGTATCTATGTAGTTATTTAAAAATGAGGAAAAATTTTCATATGCCAATATGGAGAAATACCAGATACAGACAAAGTTAAATGCCAATAAAATTAAGAATAAAAAAATTATAAGTTACAAAAGGAAGAGTAGATGTTACTATAGATTCTTTTATGTGCCTAAATATTTCTTAGAAAATACTAAGTTGCAGGATTCAAATTTTAATTTTGTTTTTAATAGGCATGCTAATAAATCACAGTATTTTCAAAGAAAAGAGAAAAATGGTTGAATCTAAAGGTGTAACCCTAAAGAATCCTGGTTCATTTGACAAAAATTAAAAGTACTAATTCCATGTATAAGTAATTTTTAATAAAGACAGAGACTCTTAAAAATAAAGCATTAAAATGGACAATAGAGGAAATTGATACATTCTCTTCCAGAACAGCAGTGCATATTCCTGGATTATTCATAACTGTGCATCGATTAAATAGTGACTATATGAAATATTTATTCTTAAAGATTTTATTTATTCATGAGAGACAGAGAGAGAGAGAGGCAGAGACATAGGCAGAGGGAGAAGCAGGCTCCCTGTGGGGAGCCCAATGTGGGACTCGATCCCAGGACCCCGGGATCTTGACCTGAGCCGAAGGCAGATGTTCAGCCATTGAGCCACCCAGGTGCCCCTGAAATATTTCTGTGTGTTTGTTGATTTCATTACATGTAAATTGAGGGGGATTCACCTAGTAGAAGAGTAGAATGTCATTTTAAAACTCATTTAAGGAAGAAGTTAAATGTATACTAATGTCTCCTAGTTGTCTAAAAATGGCAAACTGTTTTATGTATTATAAAATCATCTCTCTCATCTCTTCAACTACTAATTTCTGGTCACTTATTCTTAGTCATCAGAGAAAAATTATATAGGTTAGAAATTCAAACATGTACTTTTTCTAGTTATGATAAACTCAAGAAAACAAGATTGATAGAAAAGAATATTGAATCTAAAAGATAAAATCTATGCACAGGTATACATGTAACAGAGGAATGAATAGACCATAACATTTGAAATCATAGTGGAGTAGTGATAAGAAGAATAGAACCCAGGCCCTTTGAAAAGTAATCCAGTATTTTGTACGTTTTATTGGTTCCCCAACTGTGTATCTTGAAGAATTGATGTCCCCAAAATGTTAATACATATACTTGAAGAGGTTTCTATACTTCTCTTTCTGGGAGTCTGGCCAGTTAGATGTTCTAATGGACCCTTCCACTATAAAGCAGCTATATTATGACAAGGTCACCTTTGAGGTGTTTTTAGTTTTCTAAAGCTGCAGGACATGTCTTCGAGACGTCTCTACTGCCTCTTCCATGCACATACACACATTAACAGTGAACTGGAACCATCCTAGTGGAACTGGGGTTCCCTTGCAAAATCAAGAAGAGGACTGAAGTGATTCCACATTGATAAACTTCTTAGTCACCCCCAAAAGGAATTTTTAGAGGAGAGTTTTCCTCGTTTGGGCCATGGGGCACATAAAGATTAAGTATAACATTTATAATGGAAGATCATCAAGCACAGAAGAGGTTAGCATGTTAAAAATCTAAACTGTGCACAGAAGATATAGATATCAATGAATACTGATATTGGAATTATTAAACAATTCATATAATTGCATAAGAAATCTTTAAAGAACCAAAAGCTGCATTAACTAATATGAGCATGAGACAAAAATTATCAGGAATGAACTGAGATTTGAAAAACAAAATAGTTCCAGAATGAAAAACACAAGAGTGAGGGGAAAAAAAGACCTCAATGGACAGTTTAAATAGTAGATAAGACAAAGGGAAATGCAGATAAAAATGAGATATCTTCTCACACCGGTTAGGGGAACTATTATCAAAAACACAAGTTTGGTGAGGATGTGGAGAAATTGGAACACTTCTGCATTGTTTGTGCAAATGTAAATTTGTGCAACCACTATGGAGAACAGACAGGTTTCTCAAAAAATTGAAACTAGTACTACCATGGGGCACCTGGGTGGCTCAGTTGCTTAAGTGCCTGACTCTTGGTTTCAGCTCAGGTCATGATCAAAGGGTTGTGAGATCGAGCCACCCCCACCCCCTGTCAAGCTTTATCCTCAGCAGAAAGTCAAGATTCTTCCTCCACTCATAGGTGTGTGAATGCCCTCCTCTCTTTCTATAAAACAAATAAATCTTTAGAAAGAAAATTTAAAATAAAGTTGCTGGATCATATCGTAGTACTATTTCTGGATATATTTTATTAAAAAATATTTTATTTAAATTCAGTTTGCAAATATATGGTATAACATCCAGTGCTCATCCCATCTGGGTATATTTCAAAAGAATAAAAATCAGATTCTTAGCTATCTGTACCCCAATGTTTATTGCAACATTATTCACAATAGCCAAGGTATGGGAACAACTCACATAGCCACTGATGGATGAATGGATTTAAAAAAATGTGAATATTATTCAACCTTAAAAGGAGAAAAATCCTGCAATGTGAAGCAATATGGATGAACCTGAAGGATATTATGCTAAGTAAAATTAGCCTGTCACAGAATCACCAAAACTCATAGAAGCAGAGAACAGAATGGTAGCTGCCAGGGGCTGTAGGGAGGGGGAAATAGGGAAGTGTTTTTCCATGGGTGTGAAGGTTTTGTTAAGCATTCCTAGTAGAGAAAACAGAGCACACACACATAAGGAAATTTTGGAGGTGATAGTACCTTGGTTGTGGTGATGATATCACAAGTGCATGTGTCCAGACTCATCAAGATACGTACATTAAATATGTGCATATTGTTTGTATATTAGTTATGCCATAAAGCTATAAGAAAACACATGTATAAAAGAAGACACAAAAAAGAAAAAAAGTAGTGAACTGGAATTATTTATAAATAAATGACCAAAAGGCAGTATGAAGACAGAGTTAGGAACAAATATATAAAGAATGAAGCCCAACCCTAGATGGGCTTCTTTGGATCCATAAACCACATGCTCCACAACTGGAACTTTAGCTGCAGCCTGGATACCAAGTCACCAAATAAGCTGCCAAATTTGAGAAGAGTTTCCCTATAGCAAGTTCATGGAACAAGGGGCAACAGTAAAACAGCCCCTACTCCGGATCTGCTAATCTCCTTTGGTTCTCCATAGTATCTTAGAATAGTCTCACAGCTTATTGGAGCCTTTGACGTTAGACTTCCATTTTCCTTGGTATCTAGCCTGAGTAGCAACCACTAGTTTGTCACTGATCCCTAATGGAGGGAGATTGTCTCATTAAATGAAAAATTAAGACTCTATGCTGAAAGCGTATCTTTCCAAAATGGGAAAATCGCAAGCAATGCCATAGCCATGTGCAATAATAATGACAAATTACTGATATCTCACAGTAATTGATATGCTCTGCCCAGTAGGCCACCTTCTGATATTTGTCCTGGTAACAGAACACATCATCCCAATATTGAAAAACTACCTTTGTACAAATTCGTGGGTCATCTCTAATGGCCTAGCTATTCAGTCCAGCCAAACACTCAGGCTGGACTAGCACAACTATACCACGGAACAATTTTTATGGAAAGATGCACATTAATCACGAAACCAACATACCTGTTATGTAAATTTATGTTCATAACCAAGGAAAACATTAAGACTGAAATAGTCCAGTACAGGCAGCTATCTCTGCTAAGCCTACTCAATCCATGGTCAAACCAGCCATGGTAATGGAAACACCACCAAACGGATGTCCAAAAAGAGAAGAAAAAAGAAAAGATGACATGCATAGAACTCCTGTTGCCTGAAAAAAATAAAATCTAGCCAACCGTGCAGCCTTTCCTGTGATAATCTCTAACAGGGCTGATTGGTCCAGCTGTCTTCAGCTATTTATGAGTTGCACATGACATACTTCTGCATTGGCTGGGCTCCAAATCACCCAAGAAGCTGGGGGAGAGAGACATGGAAGAGTTCCAGGAGAATTTGAGGAAACACAATACACTTGTCTGCCTTTATCCGAACAGCACCCTTCTGAAAGCAAAAAATGTTATTTTCTCTTATTTGTGTTTAATGCCTGTTTTTTTTTCTCCTCAGAGGGTACCTTAATACAAATGGGTTCAGACACGGACTTTGCTTTAAAAAGTTGTCTTCTTCTATTTGTGGGTGTTGCTTATCATGGTGAGTTCTAACTCCTGGGACTTCCAGCATGCTGGAAAAAGGAAAGACAGTCTGACTTATTTCCACCCACTTCTGAAAACAGTGGTTGTTATCCTGTGAGATTGAAATTTTCATATATAGGTTTATATCAGTAAGTGAATAGTCCTTTGCACTTCTGGGTACCTACTCTTGCACATATGTACCAGGAAACAGGTACAAGAATATTTGTGGGGAAATTGCTCAAAATAGCAGAAAGACTGAAAACAACTCAAATATTTATCTGTAGGAGATGATAAATAAATTGAAATATATTTACAAGGGAATTTTACATAGTGATAAAAAGAATGCTCTAAGGCTACAGGTTATGTGTGGCCATATGGGTAAAACTTAGGAATGCCACATTGAAAAATAAAAAGTCACAAGTTTCAAAATACTACATATTTTCATAAATCTCAAAGACAAGCAAAACTAGCTGATATATTGTTTATTCATTTATCATATGTGATTTAAAAAAACATTTTTAAAAAAAAGACAAACTAATGACAAATACAAAATTCAAGACAGGAGTTAGTTACTTCTGGGGATAAGGTGAAGAGGGACATAGAGAAGAACAAACAGATGTAGCCCGGTTATTGGTAAATTTTTCATTCTTGGATTGTTTGGTGAGGTCAGAGGTATTTGATGTATTATTTTATGTATAAATATATATATATATACATATATATATGTATATATATATATGTTACATGTATTTGTATATCTCAAATGTTATATTTTAAAAAGTAAGGAAGAAAACAGGTTAAGCTTTTTATTTTTTTTTTTATTTTTTTTTTTTTTAAGCTTTTTAAAGTGTTTTTTTTTTTTGTAATATATCTAAGGAACAACTAAAATAATATAATTAAAGCTGAACTTCTTAGAGATTTCAGCATAATATTATTTAGTGTGAATTTTGAAATGGAAATATATTTCCTAAACCATTTAGAAGGAAAAAATCTCATAAGTAAATGAGAATGCCTGTCTCCCTGTAAAACCTTCTACTATTGATCTACCATTATACCTAAGAGTATATTATTGTCACCTTAATGCATTAAGTATCCACTAGCCCACTGACAAATTATAAATACCCTTGGGTGAGATAGTACATTAACCAACAACCTTTTAGTACATAAGAGTTTATCTGGTAATGATGGTAAAGTATAATGCTTCACTTTTGAAGCAGAAAATATCTCTGAACAAATAGGCAACAGGACAGATAAGTTTAGTTTTGGATAAGAGAAGGGGGAGCACTAGGTCCAGAGAATGGAGAAACGTGTAGGCTGTGCAGGCCTTGATGACTGCTGCTATATGGGAGTTTACTGTGAGGTTGGGGAGAGAGCAGGAGACAGGAGAGCAGTAGCAAGAGGACTGGAGGGGAAAGTGGATTTACATGGCTTATTTAGTAGCTGCCATCACCTCCTTTGCACACTTAGTCTTGGGGTTTTGATTCCTTCCAACCTTGAACCAACCGTGCTTTAACTGGGTGTGTTGTAGCAGACGCTGTCAGGGCTTGATTCATACCCCTCCCCGCTGCTCACTCCAAGGTTCACCTGCAGCTTTGATGCACAGTTATTTTGTATACCAGTGGCTTCCTACCTGAAGCACAGTGTCTCTCTCTATCCGAGATCATGTTCACCTAGCTTACCAAGCAAGCCCAAAGTGTCTTGTTTTAAAATCCAACAACCAAGAGCCACCGTCAGCCACTGAGAGAAGAGATGGCTAGGTGCCCAAGCTATGTGCTACCTGGGGGTTTGTTTACATTGTCTTTTGAGGATTCTCAGGGGGATTGAACTCCAGCTGCTCACAGTGGTCATTTACCCATTGACATAACTCCTTTAATGGCACTCTCCCCCAATTTCCTGTTCAGTCATGCTCACACTGTGCTTCCTGGGATCACCTCCAAAATAAATCACTTGACCTAAATCTTTATCTCAGGGTCAGCTTTTAGAGGACAGAAAATTGGGATGTATGCCCTCGGATTTTTTCTAACACCTTCTCCTCCCTTTCTGATTTGTTCAGTAGCATTTCTTGTGGATACAAAAAAAAAAAAAAAAGCCAGAGTAAGTGTTAGATGCTGCAGCATTTTAAGTGCAATATGTTGTTGTGGTGCTCATGCTACATATATTTACATAGAGTTATTTAATCAACACTGTTTCTCTCAGTCCTCCTACCACCAGGGCAAAGGCTTAACATATTGCACAAGATAGAGTTATTTCTGCTGCAGGCAGGTTACTTATCATTAAGCCTCATCTGTCAAACTCAATACAGAAAAATCTAGAAGCCAGTCCCTGAGTGATTATTTTGAAGCAGTGGTACATGGTGGGGAGGGTGGAAGTATGAAAATGAGAAGGGGTAAGTTGATCATGTCTTTTTAATCGAGAACTGGTGCTTTCCAGCATTGTCACTTTCTCCACATGTCAGTAGAGGAGGGTTTTTCTAATCACCAATGATCTTTGAGAGTTTAGCAGGCAATACAAGGCAATCTTGTATTTTGAGAATTTGGAGCACTGGTGGCTCACATCAGAACCAGACTTGTAGGTAACCGATTACACTCTGCTAAGTCAGTCTGATCCATGATTAAATGTACGTCTAGCACACCAGGAAATTACACAATAAGGTGTTGATGTAGTGTTTTGGATATTTTCTTTCAGTAAGTGCAAACTGATACAATAGTACTTAGGATAATAATACAACAAGCAATTGTATTATGACACATTGAAGATGTCTTACCAGTGGCCCAGGCTGGGAATTCATGAGTATTCAGAAGTACATTCGTGTTTGTAAAGCACCTCGGAGCCCCTGGCCTGCCATTTCTGGGGTAACTACTCCTAGCAATTTCACAAGACAAATCAGAAGGTATTCAGAATTTTCCCAAGTTCCCTTAAATCAGTAGAGAGTCTGTGTTGAATACACTGAATTTTCAAGGAGATGATAGAGGACCTGGAAGAAAATGTTCTCCTTTGGCCTCGCAGCAATGTCAGGGTACTTACTGGCAAGGACCCATATATAGCACTAGTAGAGGAGAATAAGAGACCTATCCCTCTGGAAAAGTGTGGTATCTGAATTTGATACAGTTGGAGGAAGATCTGGTTGGGATTTTCCTGGTTGTCTTTCCTTGACTTCCCCTGAGGACAGAGCAGTTCTCATCAATGCGCCTTTCTTGGTAACAGCCAAGGATCCAATAAACATCTCAGAACATACAGTGCTTCCTTGCATGTGCATTGAAAATGAGAAACTGGTGAGCAACTCTGTATGGTTCAGGGTAACACTAAAACCCAGAAAGAAAAAAGATGTGACCTGGAAGATTTTATAACTGGGTAGTCATTCTAATGTGAGATGCCTCTAAAGTCTTAAGTGAAAACAGTTAGGTGGTCTGGTTACCCAGAATTCCTATAGAGTGTTGATAGAGAAATAGCTTCAACATTAAATTAAACAGTGGGATGCCAACCATGGTCAAAGTTTTCCATTTGTGTCATTTTTCTTTATGTTCCGTGGTGTACTGGAACCGGCTCAGGTAGCTGAGGGAAAGCCCCTGGTGCACAGTTCTTCCAAACTCTGTATTCACTGACACCAGATTGGTAGCTTGAAATTGCCCATAGTGGGAATATTTATACCACAGAAACAAGGAATGGGCAACTGTTATAAATCAGAGCTCCCTCCCGCCCCAGCCTGTTGTTAAACATTTATAAGTATATGCCCATTTATATTGAAATAAGAAACGAAAACAAGCAGAGATCTCTAGCTCCTTGCCTTTGGCCAGGGAATTCATCTCACTCAGATACTTTGGTCATGATGAGCCTGGGCCCTGGGGCGACAGTGGAATATTCATGAGTCAGTGTGTTTTATCTGGTAAATGTCTAATTTTCAAACTCTGGGCCAGTGACCCAATCTCTGTGAGACTTTGACTTCTCATATGCAAAAGCAGTTGTAATACCTGCCCTACCTATCTTCACAGGCTCGTGGTGAGATTTCAAATGAATAATGCATGTGAAAAGTTAATTATAATATATATAAAATTATATACCATATAATATACATGCAGATCTACTTAGTGTACTTATACACAATATTATGGCAAAAATAGTTGATAATTAACATTTACTTAGTGTTTGATATGTGCCCAGCCCTGTTCTAAGTGCTCGACATAGTTTAATCATTTTATCCTCATCAACCTGAGGTAGAGGCTATTATCATTCCCATTTTATACACGTGTAAACTAAGGTGCAGTGGGGTTAGATAGCTTTCCCAAGTGCATGCCATTAGTAAATGGCAGAGCTCGGGTGACAAACCCAGGCATTCTAGCTTCAGATCCTGAACTCTTAGACTATATAGGAAGAATGCTGAAGTTCCCAAAGAGATCGACAGTGTTGTATATCCAAGCAGAGTATAAGTATTTTTGATAGAAGGGGATCCCCAGGTGGCTCAGGGGTTTAGCGCCTGCCTTCCACCCAGGTGTGATCCTGGGGTCCCGGGATCGAGTCCCACATCTGGCTTCGTGCATGGAGCCTGCTTCTCCCTCTGCCTTTGTTTCTGCCTCTCTCTCTGTGTCTCTCATGAATAAATAAACAAAATCTTTTAAAAAAAAGTATTTTGATACAAAAGTGATTTACTAGGAATATGAACTTTAATTTCTGCATTGGCACCTTGTTATGTAATCCCCAAAACATCATAGTGAAAAGAGAAAAAAATTTAAATACAGTGGACAGCTTCTTTTGCTCAGATCACATATCATGGTGAAGATGCAAATATTGATATTACTATAATGTCAGGAAACCTCTGAGATTTATGTTTAATGGATCTTTAAAACAAGCAAAACTGTATTTTCTTCTTTTGTAAAGCAGTATGATCACATTACCAAATATTTGGGGAGAGGAGAAAAATCTTATTTCTAAAATCAGTCTTATATGTTGTGGTATTTTTTTTTTCAGTATTGTTTTCCTTTGTAAATAAGAGTTTAAAAGTGTAGTTTTGATCATAGTTTTTATGTGCAATTTATATTTTTTAATTTAAAATTCCAATTAAACACTTTCCATGTTGATATATATATGTTTATATATATAACATTTATTTTCAGTATGAGCAGAATGTCAGAGATGACACGATAGTGGTAAGTAGTGGGACTTGCATGTCATACAAGATGCTTTGTAGGTGATAAAAACTGTAAGTTTAGGTTACAATGGCAGCATTTGGCCTTGAGGGTGCTTGCTGTGATGAAGATGGAAAGTATTGAAAGGAAGTCTAGGTTGGTGGCTAGGAGACCACATCTGAGGGTTTTCCAATAGTTCAGGGAAGATATGACAAAGTTCTAAATTAGGTCATTAATAATAAACAGCAAAAGAAGAAAATAGATTTGTAAAATAACCGGCAAGTAAAAACAAGTAATAACTAATGAAATGGAGTAGAAGGAAAAACTGTTTTTGTGAGAGATACTTTCTCAGTATAGTTTTGAATATGTTGAACTTAAAAGGGTTGTTTTATTTTTAAGTGGGTGTGTCCTGTATGCAGTTTGATATATGAACATATAAATATGAGTACATTCATTGAAAACTTTGAGGAATTATCAAGATGCTATTAAGCCAGGAGAGTGAACGATATATCCTTAAAGATGGGACTAAAAGACAAGAGGGTGAAAAGTAGAAATTAAAGAAGGACCGAGAAGTACACAAACAAACAAATACAATAATTAATTAAATAAGCAAAAGCAATGATAAAAGAGACATGAAGAAAACTGGCAGGAAATGTCATGGAGGGACACAGGGGCACTTTATTAAGGACAGTTTTTTTGTAGGGGGTGAAGGGAGGCCAACCTGCAGATGCTTTTGCATCACAGTGAATCAATTTTCATTCTTCAGCTTTATTTGTAATATCTTCTAAAGGACAAATTTGGCCTTATTTTTTCAAATTCTTTTTGGATTTATTGGTGTTTTCTATTCATGTATTTAAATCAGCAGTTCTCAACAAGCGATCTGGGAACCCCTGGGAGTCCCCAAGGCCCTTTTAAGGGGTTCTCAAAGCCAAAACTATTTTCATAATGATACTAAGACATCATTTGCCTTATTCAATGCTCATTTTCTAATAAGTAAGTGTACAGTAGTGTTTTCCAGAGGTTGTATGACAAGTGATGATATCATCATGCGGACGGTTAATGGAATGTGTATTTGCCTATAACTGTGTTTTTAAAATCACCCAGTTTTGCTGTTGAATATGGCAAGTGTTAACACATATAACCCACATAAACAAAAACTCTTTTTGGGTCTTCAGTAATTTTTAAAAGTGTAAAAGTGTAGTGATAACAGAAAGTTCGAGAACTGACTTAAGTTATGCTTTCTTTGTTTTCTTCATATGATTTGGAAGCTATATGCCTGTTTTTATTTCTATGCATGTTTACCTTTAAGGAAAAAGAACAAATACACATACTAGTTAAAAACATCAAGAATTAAGTCACATCTATTGACATAACTAAACTAAAAGGAGAAATATTTAAGTCAATAGTTTCAGTAGCCCTTCAGTAGTCCTATGTCCATTTACTAGCTTTGGAAATTCAAATCCAAGATATAATTAGTTTCATTTTCTTAACTACCTTCTTTCTCAAGACCTGTTTTCAACATGGGTACTATTTTGTGCCTAGTTTTTTCAGATAAATTTTTATACTTATTGAGTTTTATATCTTGAACAATCGGAGTAAATTTGTGGAGCATTGTATAGTTGAAAATTTCTTTGTCTTTATATATGAATTACACTATGACTGAGCATATACTTTTTTTATTCCACAAAAACTTGATTTCATTGTTTCATATCTTATGGCTTTTAATGTTGGATAGAATTCTACAGAAAGCATTATTTTTCTCTTTGTAGCATTACAGGCTGAATTGTATTCCTCTCTCCACTCTCCAGTTTATATGTTGAAGTCCTAATTCTCAGTACCTCAGAATATGGCTGTTTTGGGAAAAACAGGCTTCAAAGAGGTAATTAAGATAAAATGAAGTTATTAGGGTGGGACTTAATGCAATATGACTGGTGTCCTTAAAAAAGGAGGTTGGGGGACAGATACACACAAGACCATGTGAAGACACGGAGAGAAGATGGCCATCTATAAGCCCAGGAGAGAGGCCTCAGACAGAAACAGCTCCGCCAGTACATTTATTTTGTCCAGAACTGGGAGAAAGTTCTAGTCTGTGGTACTTGTTATGGCAGCCTTAGCAAATTAATACAGAATAGTCACTATATCTTAATGTAATTGGAATCTGATTTTTGTCTGTAACTCTATAAAGAAAATTTTGCATAACATTATTATTCCAGAAGTTCACAACATATGATTGGTTGATGTTTGTGAAACTGCAGTACAGAACATTACTTTTGCAGAATGTTCATTCTTTGAAAGAAGGAATTTCATGGTCAAATAATTTTGGAAAACACTAGATTACAGCTTAATTTCTTAGAGATATTAACACCCAATTTTCTATGTTGAGTGTCCAAGAAGGGGCACTAATCTGCTATTAATTTCTGAAACCCACCTCTTTTTTCTTTGGAATAGTAATCCAATAAGTAGAATTTTAAGAATTACTTTTAATATTTTTGCAGAATGAAATCTTTCAGTCTGTAAAATATCTTTTTCCACATACAAAAAGGTGTTTTTTTTTCCCCTCCCCTTGTATCTGTGGGCCATTTAGACCAAAAGTTATTGCTCCTGCCTCAATTGGTCTAATCCCCTCTTCTAAAATACCAATTGACCATGAATGCAATTTCATTTCTTCCTACTTCACATTCCTAATCTTCTCACTTGTCTTTTCATCTCTTTGTCTTTATGCTCTGTGCTCTGGGAGAGTTTCTCAAGATTTCCTTAATCATTGATTTAATTTTATGTAGTGTCGATTTTGTTCTTTTTATTCCTAAAGCTGATATGGATTCAGATATTTTATTTTTAGTTTCCTTACAATAGTTCCTTGTTTCATCCTGTGCTCTTTTACATCTGCCTGCTATTCATTTAGCATCTCTTTCATCTGAGACTATTTTGTATTATTTAATATTTCATCTCCTCTTTCAGTGTTCATGCTCTTCCACTTAATAATGAGTACAAGATCTGCTTTCCCCAAAACACTTCTGTTTGCTGTAGCAAATTTTTCAAGAGTTTCTTTTACTTTCATTCTTGAATAAGTTTATTATTTTTCATCTTAGTTTATGATGTGGATTGTCTTTATAGGTTTCATGGTCTGTTTGTGCATATGTGCCTAGTATATAAAGGTATATCCATGGGTGTGAGAATGTACATGTTTGTGTTTCTTATGTTTATTGATAATAGTACAATTCAGGTTAGTTTTTTGTTTGTTTGTTTGTTTGTTTGGGGTTTTGTTGGCCAGTATTTGGGGTGGAAGGACTTTCTTGAGTGGTCTCATTGCTTCCTGAGGTGCTGTCAACATGTACTTTAAGATAATAGGTCGAAAGACTGGCTCTTTGCCTCTGTGAATTTTTGGTCTGCAATTACTAATTGCCTAGTAAAATCACTGATATTGACTGAGAGATTACTATGTGCCAGATATTATCTAAGTGCTTTAGATGATTTTACTCATTTAAGCCTCATAAAAAAAGCCAATGGAGAAACTGAGGAACAGAGAGGCTAAGTAACTTGTTGAAGGCCATATAATCTTTAAGGATCCAAGCTTAGGTACTTGACCACTGTGTAATATTATTTCTCTTATACATGCTACTGGACTGAGGGGGCGGGGGGCCTCCGTCTCCAACTACTTCATCATCTGGGCGTACAGAATTACTTCAGATATTTATCAATTATTTGAAGAAGACCTATAATCTTTCTCTTACTTGGAAAAACTGAAACTTCAGAGTGCATTGCATACAAATCTGTTTCTACCCTAGAACCTCCCAATTGCAAAATTCCCTTTACAAAATGCTGCCCTGTCCATGCTTTTCAATGATTGGCTCAGTTTTGTTCTTGGAAAATAGCCTTCAAATATATATAGAAATAGAGGTTCTGGCAGGGATAATGGTGTGTAATGGTCCTGTCCAGCTTAGAAAGAATCTTTGGCATAGTAGAGAGGTGCATGCAGAATCCGTTCTGTTAAGACATCAGTTTTGACATCAGCACACAGTGGGATTCGATGGAAATGTCCCTCTTTGTTCCTGCCTAGCCCTGATAATCTGCCTTAGGGCTACTTTTACTTTGGTCATGGAAATTCCTCCTGGGGTCATGCAGACTGTAAAGACCATTTCTAGTTACTAGCACTATGGAAACTGTGCTGGTCTTTGTGCATTTGCATAAACATACTAAAAGAAACGTTTAACCTTGTATTTTACACCAGTCTGGTATTCTAACCAGGCAGTTTTAGAGAGTCCAGAGCCAGGGTTAGGTGTGGAATGAAGTCATTGAAGGCAAAAGTCCACAATATAGATAAGACAATTTCAAGATGAAAAATACACCTGAAACAAGTTCAGAGCTGTGATTAAAAGGAAAAAAAAAAAAAAAAAAAAAAAACAATGAAAAAAAGAAGGACCCATAGTAGCAATCAGGTAAGAATCAGCCAAAACTTAGGAAGAAGATGCATGTGGTTATGGTCTATAGAGAATTTGATTCTTATATGGATGTCCGGCTATTTTTATGGCTAGAGGAAAGCTACTAAGGCCAAATAATTTAAATGAATTTATTTTTAATTATACTAGTTAATAGCCTATTAAGGCTGAATTTGTTAAACACACAAGACTTTTCATCTAAGGTGCCAAAGACACTAAGACATCCCAAGAAGAAGGAGGTTCTTAGCCAGAACTATTTCCTGGACTGCATTTGACAAGGATTATTGGACTTTCACTGAAAGGGAATCGTTGCATCTTTGGAAGTCTTCAAATCTTGTATGAAATATTAAAATGTTCTATTTTTAGTGAATGGGAAAATGAATGTGGGAAAGAGTAGACTGTGGAAGCTTAGTGAGTATCAATGAAACAGGATAGAATCATTTGGAGGGTACCACAGGAGTCACAAGTCTCAGATCTGATGCCCTCAGTCACTTTGAAGTACTTGACCTCTGGAGGAGTGGGATGCTTAAAGAGCTGAACAGGAGAGTTTTTCCCTCTTAAATGGGCTCCCTTTGGCCTAATGCTGATTAGCAAATTCTTGTATCAATTTTGATCTTTCTGCAGTGGATCCTCAGATTCTACCAGAAAAGCCTAATGGTCCATTCAACTTCTGTCAGTAACAGCTGGAACATAAAATGTTGAACCATGAAAAGAGCATTTTGGATAGAGAAGGCAGTGGGTTGTGCGTGTTCTTGGCAATAACAATGTAGGTAAACTAGTCGTTTGTCAGTGGGATATATTCTATCATATATATTTTAATCTTCTCTTTCTGAGGAATCAATGGATGGTGGGTAATAAGTAGATAAATATGAATTGGAGGGTGTAAAGCAGTGCTTTCAATATTTAGTTGATGAATACGGAGCCCCACAAGTCGGGTCACTAGGTGACTCTTGGATATAAAATATGTGGTTAGTGATTGACTAATGAAAAGTGTATATAGTGATTGTTGGTGAGACGATAAAATGTTTTATCATAATTGTTGAAGGCCAACCATCATTAAGGTAGGCTTATGTTTGTAGGGCATGTTAAAAAAGAAATAAAATCCAGAGCAATTATATTGTGAAAATATTAGAAAATCAAGAGGATACTATTTTCTTGGGTTTCTTGATCTGGTCCTTGATTTAAACATAAGTGGTGCTTAGTACAGTGATGTTCCCAAAATGAAGCCCATGAAATTTCCTGTGGCCTGTATTTAATATCATGAATGTTCTTCAGCTTTCTCTGCTCTTCTCTGGTATCTATACATACTGACCTGTATCTCAGGAGCTCTTTTTGTTTTTCAAGATTTATTATTTTATTTTAGAGACAGATAAAGAGAGTGAGAAAGCAAGAGAGCAAGAACACAAGTGGGGAAAGGGGCAAAGGGAGAGAATATCCAGGCAGATTCCCATGGAGCATTGAGGCTCCATCTCAGGAGCCATGAGATCAGGACCTGAGCGGAAACCAAGAGTCGGACGCATAACCGACTGAGTCACCCTTCAGGAACTCTTAAATGGCCACTGTAGCTGGATATTTATTTTTAGTTTTTTCAAGAGTTTTTTAGGCAGCTGAAGGTTGAAATAAATGGCTAAAATTTTCCTTATCCTATCCTAGAGCTTATCCTAAGATGGGATTGAATACATCACCTTGCTGCACTCTGGCTTTAGATAAAAGCAACCATTTTGAGGTTTGGGTTATTTCTTTTTGAACCTAGAGATCAGAATGCCCTGAGCACAAGGACATGTCTGGGTGTGCCACCCTCTAGCACATGCAATTTTTCAGAGTGATCTCAACCTTATTTATAGTCTTTTACTTTTTTTATTTTAGAGACACTTACTTTATGGCAGAAACTGCTACTTGTTTACCGAAATACTTTTCCATTCCTTCCTAGCCTATAGAACTAGATGTTATTTCTAAGCTTCCTTTGTAATGAGGGACGGCAAAATGATGGAGTTTTACCCTAAAGAATGTGAACAGAAGTGATGTGTGTCGCTTTTAGGCTAGGTACAGAAGATCTGCCCACATGAATTTCTCTATGGTTTTCTGGCAACTTTTCTGACAATATTTGAAGATAGCAGAGATACCATTAGCCTAAGTCTCCCAGATGAAAATTTGGGGAAGGCCCATCACCTCTCCCCATCCTTGCCAGCATGGATAGACAGTGGAATGTTATGGAAACAAGAAATACATTGCTGTTGCATTGAGCCATTGCATAATAGATCTATTTATTATTGCCACATATACCATGCTAGAATACCTTTAAATGATATGCTGTTTTTCTCATTTAAATACGGTCTTATAAAAATAAATAAATAAATAAATAAATAAATAAATAAATAAATAATAAATAAAGTCTTATGGGTATATTGTTATATTGAATAAGAACATAGATACACAGTGGCTAGCATGTAATAAGTGCTTAAAGAATAGTAGTTACCCTTAAAAATATGCTCTTAAGTCAAAAGGAATTCTTTTTTTTTTTTTTCAAAAGGAATTCTTTTTTTTTTTTTTCAAAAGTAATTCTTAACTCACTTAACTCAAACAAGCTGCAAAATGAAAATGTGTTGTTACTTGGAACGTCAGCAGGCTACTAAACTAATACCTCAAGGATTGATCCAATTGCATAGTGCCCCAAGAAAGTTTTCTTTAGCACATGTGATTGCCATTTCTTATCCCTGTTTTCTCCAGTAGAGCATCTGTAACTATTTTTATTAACCCCTATGGTAGGCAGAGTTCTTAGTTGGCCTTCAGTGACCTCACCTCCTTGAATTCCTGTCCATGTGCAATTACTCTCTGCTTAAGTGTCGGCTGCATGCAGGGAATTGCTTCGAATCAGTGGAATACAACACAAGTGATGGGATGTCACTTCCATTACTAGGTTACAAAAGCTTATGACTTTGATCTTGCTAGTACACTCTGTTTATTGCCTTACTTGACTTACACACTCAAAAGAAACAAGCTGCCATGATGGAGAGGCCCGTCACAAGGAATTGAGGGTATGCTCTGACCAGCTGAGGTCCACAGTCTGACCACATCTGAGAAATTGAGTTCTGCCAACAGAGGCCAAGTGAACATGGAAGTGGATCCCTTCTCTTCAGATGAAATGTCAGACCCTGGGCTGATACCTTGGTTGTAGCCTTGTGAAACAGTGTAAGGCAGAGGATCCAGCTAAGCTGTATCCATATTTTTGATCCCTAGAAACTATGAGATAATACATGTGTATTAAAATTGGGGGTAAATTTGGGGATAATTTTTTTATGTGGCAATAGATAAGAAATACACATGGAGTATTAGGCTGTGGACTAAACTTCATGGATCAATCAAAATGGCTTATCCTTCAGATACTTCTTTTCAGTACCCACGGTTGAAATGATTTTATATGTTTTTGCTTTTTTAAAGAATGTATATAAGTATTTATGATAGCATCTATGACATTTCAATGTGTATGATAAACCTTTCATGCCAGTTTAATATTCTCTAGTAGAACCTATGCCCTTGAAGGGAATGATGATATCTTATCTACTTTCTTGGTATTTTCTACAATCTTGGCCCCACGTATAATTAGTATTCAATGAATAGCATAATGCTGAAATAATGCTATATCTCCTACTTTGGAAACTTACATTTTACCTGATTTAGGATACTACAAATTTCCTTTTCCAATGAAAAGCACCTCATTTCTCTCAAATTATGGACAAAGCACTTTTCTTTTGCAATTAGAGTTAAATCTATTTTCAAATATGTCATGTACAATTAAGTTTCTAGGATCATTAGCCATATATTTGTACAATTCTACTAAATTTATCTTTAGTATATTTTCTAGAAAAATAATTTGTTCATAGAACTTTTTCTTAGACTCAGCGGAGAATTAATTTAAAGAACATGATTGGCATTTACTAACTGAACGTAGTTTTTTTTTCATACTAACAGTATAAAAAGCTTTATGATATAGATACAGGTTTCATTAAAGCATGTAGAAATATTTAAGGACCTAGAAGTCGAGTATCGTCAATGTAAACTAAAAGTGAAACCCTAAAAAGTATATGGCATATATCTAGAAATAACCAAAAGTAATAATAAAATACATGTATATGTGCTTATATGTGTGTATATTTATATATACATACACACAAATGACTCTATATAAAATATGTACAGTGAGTTAGAAAAATTAAAATGTAGTTTCTAAATAATAAAGGGATTCTTTTTTATATTTGCTTTGCATTTTATGTTAGATTTTATTGAAACATTTTTAAATCATTCATTTTAGTATCCATTTTTGTCAAATTATAATCTTTTATCACTTAATAATAGAGGATAAGAAGCCTTTTAAGCACATAAAAACGATGACATTTTGATGGAATTCAGTTGAGCAATAATTTTATCAAATAATATATTTCTTTTTAAAAATACTATTAAAGAAAATATCACACACAAATTGGACAGAATAGAAAGAAAAATGTCATCTTAAATCATCTGTCCCATCTTACAGGTAACTGTGTGTAATTCTACAATTATACAGTGTGTTGATATATACTTAAAATACATGAAATATGGAAAGGATAAATTTATCAATACATTATGACAATTATTTTATGACAGATATTCATACCATTTCTATAGATAGAAAAACCTGTATAAATGATGTATAAATGCTAAAGCAAGGAATCTATAAAAGAAAAAAGCTAGAAATTACACTATAAATTGAATGATATTCTTTTTCATATTAATTCCCATGGGAAAGATTATTCATAGAAGTTGTATCATCTTCCAACTTAGTTGGGTGTATGTATTGCAGTGATGCTGTCAGTATTCAAAACAATCTTAGAATACCTTATTCTGGTTTTATAGAAGTCATTCAGTAAATTCTGTAAGAAAATCATCTTTTGTGAGTAACCAAACCCACCCATCACTGATAACATTTTGCCAGAATTAAGGTTGTTTACATAAAAGTGCCACAAGTTCTTAAGGCAATTCCAGAAGAAGAGTTGAAATACAATTTTGAACAGTGATCTAATTGTTGAAATAAAATGTACAGACTTCCAAAGACAATTGCTTCAAGGAAGATAGAATTACTTTTTGATTGTATATATGTCAGTATCCTTAAAACTTAAAACATTATGACATCATATTCCCAACACTGCTTGCTTGTGTTATACTATATAATGGATGTATATAGGCATGAATATGTTTATTTGGTTATTCCACAGATAAATTCTATCATACTTGAATACTTAGCTGATTACTAAATTTGAATATTAAAGGTAGACATCATTAGCACAAATTTGAATATAAAACATTCAAAAATGTTTTCATTTTTGAAATATCATTTAAAATTATTCCTGCAACTAGAGGAACAGAAAGTGGTCTTTAAACAAAATGTCATTGTAAGGCAATGAAGAAATTAAAAATGACACAAACGGAAAAATATTCCATGCTCATGGGTTGGAAGAATTAATATTGTCAAGATATTCATATTATGCAAAGATTCAGTGTAATCCCTATCAAAATACCAACAGCACTTTTCACAAAACTAGAACAAATAATAAACTAGAACAAATAATACTAAAATTTGTATGGAAGCACCGAAGACCCCAAATGGCCAAAGCAATCCTGGGAAAGAAGAACAAAGCTGGAGATATTACAATTCCAGTTTTCAAGAAATACTACAAAACTCTAGTAATTAAAACTGCATGGTACTGTCACAAAAATACACATACAAACCAATGGCATAGTATTGAGAGCCTAGAAATAAACCCACATGTTTATGGTCAGTTAATCTATGTAAAAGGGGACAAGAATATACAATGGAGAAAAAACAGTCTTTTCAATAAATGGTGCTTGGAAAACTGTTACATTCATGTAACAGAATGAAACTGGACTCCTTTCTAGCACCAGACACAAAAATAAACTAGATTAAAGAGGGATGCCTGGGTGGCTCAGCCATTAAGTGTCTGCCTTTGGCTCAGGACGTGCTCCTGGAGTCCTGGGATCAAGTCCCACTTCGGGCTCCCGGCATGGAGCCTGCTTCTCCCTCTGCCTATGTCTCTGCCTCTCTCTCTGTGTCTCTCATGAATAAGTAAATAGAATATTTTAAAAAATAGATGAAAGATGTAAATGTGAAATCTGAAACCATAAAATTCTAGAAAAGAACACAGGCAGTAATTTCTCTGACATCAGTGATAGCAATATTTTTTTTAGATATGTCTCCTAAGGCAAGGGAAACAAAAGCAAAAGTAAACTATCAGGAGTCCCATCAAAATAAAAAGCTTTTGCACAGCAAAGGAAACTGTCAACAAAACAAAAGAAACCTACTGAATGGGAGAAGATATTTGCAAATGATATATCCAAAAAAAGGTTAATATCCAGAATATGTAATGAACACCTACAACTCAACACCAAAAAAACCCAAACAATCTGATTAAGAAATGGGCAGAGGATCTAAATAGACATTTTTCCAAAGAAAACATAGAAATAGCAAACAGACATATGAAAAGATGCTCACCATCATTCATCATCAGAGAAATGCAAATCAAAACCACCAAGAAAAAAAAAAACAACAAGAGATGTGACTTCATACCAGTGGGAATGACTAAAATCAAGCAGACAGGAAACAGCAAGTGTTGCAAGGATGCGGAGGAAAGAGAACCCTTGTATACTGTTGGTGGGAATGCAAATTGGTACAACCACCATGGAAAAAAGTATGGTGTTTCCTCAAAAAATTAAAAATAGAAATACCATAGATGTAATAACTCTACTATTGGGTGTTTACCCAGGGAAAACAGAAATACTAACTTGTAAAGATATATGCACCCCTGTGTTTATTGCAGCACTATTTACGGTAGCCAGACATGGGAGCAACCTCAGTGTCCATCAATAGACAAATGGATACAGAAAATGTGGTATATATACACAATGAAATATTACACAGCCATCAAAAAGATGAAACTGTGCCATTTGAGACGACATGGATGGACCTAGAGGGGATTATGCTCAGTGAAATAAGTCAGACTGAGAAAGACAAATACCATGATTCCACTCATTAATGGAGCCTTAAAAGAAATGAACAAACAAAAAGTAGAATCAGAACTGTAAATACAGAGAACAAACTGATGGTTGCCAGAGGAAGATGGCGTGAGAAGTTGGGTAGGATGTGTGAAGGGAAGAGGGAGATAGAGGCCTCCATTTATGGAGTGGGTAGGTCATGGGAATAAAAAACCGAGAATAGTGAATATACTCAGGGATACCATTATAGAAGTGCAGTGGGACAAATGGTAGCTAGACTTGGGAACACAGCATAGTATACACCTGTCAAATCACTAGGTTGTACGCCCAAAACTGATGTAACATTGTGTGCCAACTATACTCAGAAAGGAGGCAATGAAGAAGGGAGAAAATTTAATGTATATTCCATTTTAGAGACGAGAAGGTGAAGACCTAAAGGAAGCTGAGTGGCTGCCCGGAGAAAATTAAATCTTTCACATGTGAAGGACATTAATGGCCCAGGCTATACTGGACTGCAGAGATAGCAGCTAAGTAACTTTTAGGTTCCTATTAGAGACATCAAAAGGGGGAAAAAAAAAAAACAGTGATAACATTTCAGGGTTTATGTACCCATTTATCTTAAGATACTCACTCTTTTGGGTGTCCTGATGTTTAGAATATTTTTTTTAATTTTTATTTATTTATGATAGTCACAGAGAGAGAGAGAGAGAGAGAGAGAGAGGCAGAGACACAGGCAGAGGGAGAAGCAGGCTCCATGCACCGGGAGCCGATGTGGGATTCGATCCTGGGTCTCCAGGATCGCGCCCTGGGCCAAAGGCAGGCGCCAAACCGCTGCGCCACCCAGGGATCCCTGTTTAGAATATTTTAATACATCTAGCAATTTTATTTTTTTTTTAAGATTTTATTTATTTATTCATTAGAGACACAGAGAGAGAGAGAGAGCCAGAGACACAGGTAGAGGGAGAAGCAGGCTCCACCCAGGGAGCCCGATGTGGGACTCAATCCTGGGTCTCCAGGATCGTGCCCTGGGCTGAAGGCAGGCGCTAAACCGCTGAGCCACCCACATCTAGCAATTTTAATACATTTATCAAAACTAGCACAAAGAGAAAGGGGCCAAATACCGACTCTTCACATTTTAATAGCTACAACTCTTATTTTTCACAAGCATCAATCATCTTATACCTGGACAGTCGGAGCTGACATACTTGTCACTAGGCTTTTCTTCTCCAGCACATTCTAAAATAAGTACTAAGATGTTCTTCATTTTAATGAAATTCTAAGAATCTACATTTTTCAATAGCATTTGGCAATGCCTCCCAGAACAAGTAAATAATAATGTGTTATTTATATAACAAGGATTCTGAAAATATTTTAATTACTTCTCAGATTGCCCTAATCACACATTCTTTCCTTTTTTTCTGGGAACCACTTTAAATGGGCTGGGAACAGAACCAACAACTCAAAACTTATTAGCAAATATAAACAAGCAGTAGCGCAGGATGGCATCCAGTGAGGATAATAATTGCAGTATTGATTCATGCTCATTTGGGTCCTTTCAACAAAAACTAACCCAGAAACCATTATATAGGAAGTAAGTAGAAAGCATATTGTTCCAGATGTAGTTCCTTTCTTTTGTTTCCTTTTCTGTTTCTTCTATTTCCTCCCCTTCTCTTCCATTTCCTCCTTCTTCATATGCAACTTGTATTTTCCAGACCAAGCCAGCGTAAAGTACGATCAAAGACGTGATCAAATAATAAGAAAATTGTCATTGCTGTATACTTTTTTCAGTGAAATGCCCACTTTCCCCCAAGTTCGTTCCTCTAGCTCTATCATGATTTCAACCCTATGAGAGATTGCATCTTAGTGATTAAGGGCACAAGCCCCAAACTAGCTGCCTGAGTTAAAAGTCTGGTCCCAGTGCTTAATAGATGTGTGATCTTGGACAAGTTCTAAACCTATCTGTGTCTCAGTCTCCCTATGGATAAAACAATATAATTTTAACAATAAGTTCTACATCATTGAACTATTGCAAGGATGAGTTAATGCACAAAAAGCACTTAGGATGATGCCTACCACAGCATAAACATCTAAAAATGTTAGCTCTTGTTATTTTTGGCATTTTTCTGTATACATACACATCCTGAAGGTGTTGCAGGTCTGCTTCTATTAACTTTGAGGATCTCTCTTTATTTCTGAACATATTTGTATAAAATTGACGAGAAAATTTTATTAAATATTTCCATTTCTTTAACTCCACATGCAGAGTGGTCTCCCGCCATTGCCCCACGTTCACGTTTTTTCCCCCCAACATCTTATTGGCTAGGCTTCAGCTAGTGAACTTCAGCTGGCTCTCTCTTCAGAGTGGTGTCTTCCTCTGTCTGGGGCACTCTACAGGGCTCCACTGCCCAGTAGTTTGAGACAGCAGGTCTTAAAACCGAGCTGTAACTCCTCTATGTTTAGCTCTTCTCTCTCTCATGAGATCTTTAAGATAGTCACACAAAGAGCTTCGTGGGACCAGTACCCAAATACTTAATTTCCCATTTTGAGCAAGCTGAGTTTGAACCACAGTGGAGTCTTTTAAAACAAAAAACAAATAAAAGGTATGTAAATATGCAAAAATCCAGATCTGCTGACAACTCCTCCAGCAAGTCATGTTTTAGATATCACATTTCTATTGAGTTAGACACAGTTATCACATTGTTTTTTCCATATGAAAAGTAGATTTAGATTTCTCCACATGTATATGGCAAAGTACATGTTTGAAAGAATAATGCTTTGCTTTAGTGCCAGCTTCACTCCTTGTTTCTTTCTTTCTTTTTTTTTTTTTTCACTCCTTGTTTCAAACTTCAAGCTTCTATCCTGGCTTCCTCCACGCAGATGTTTGTGTGCTTAGTTTTTTCTTTGTAAAGTACAGATAATAAGGAATCCTTCCTCATAGCAGTGTTGTGAGAGAGTGACATATGTGAATGTTTATAAAGCCTCTTTTAATTGCTTCTAGAACTTCTCAAAATGTTATTTCAGAAGTTAAGATCTCAACATGGTAAAAAAATATTTTGAAATGAAGGTTCGAGAGTTCACAACCATAAAGTTATGAAACAGTCATTGACTTTGTAGTGCGTGTCCCTAATTGCAGTTTGGAATGATCAAATTATTACAGAAAATATAATAGATACCCAGATAATAGTATTTGCATACAAGTTTTTATTTGAAAAATCTTAACTTTCTTCAGTTTACTTTAACTATGGAACTTTGACCCTTGAAAAATGTTTTTTTATGACATGTAACAACGAGTCGGTCTACTGACCTTTATAAATTAATTTTATTATTACAATCTCTAGCTTATCTCTCATCTATAAATACACAATGACATGAACACACATATGTACGTACATAGAAAGAGCTCTGCTATTTGTTCTATATTACCGCTAGCTAAAGTGACAAATATTCTAACCACAGGATTTGTGTAGATTTTTTTTCCTGTCTTTGTCCAGCATAAATTCTTTTCTCTTGCTAATAGTCTAAGATTACCACAGTGCAAATTTTGACGAGTCTTGGTTCTACTTTATAATTTGGTGGTATAACAATTATATTTCCTTTTCAAAAAGCTAAACAACCATTTCTGGTAAAGTGAAAACACTTATGAATGATAGTATGCCTTCCTATTTGTAAAACCCTGAAATTCTCTAAGGTCTGGAGTTCTGGCAATTATTAGATCACAGTTACACTTTGTCAGGACTAAGTGTCTTACATCCTTTCTGGAAGAGAGGAAGACCCTAAGATTACAATATATTTGAACAAGAAGGTGCTAACTTTGCATTATTTTCCATTCTTCTTCCTGTCTTTGTCGGGAGGATGGATGCATGCTGTGCTATTCTCTATTCTGGTTGCCACCTTTGTCATGAGAATGAGACACCAGAATCAGAATGTTTCCTGTGAGATATAATAGCATGCTTTCCTCCTCTCACCTCTCAGGATGTTGTATTTAGTTAGGTTAGAGCCTCTGAATCCCTTAGGGCAGCCGTTCAACATTCACCATTCATGCAAGGTGTCCTTTTTGCTTGTATTCATCGTAAAAGTATTTGATATCTTGGTCAGTTTTGCAGCCCTTCTCTATCTCTAACACACCCCTTTAAAAAACTAGTATTATTTTTTATCATCAGGCCAATCAAACGTCGCAATTTACAATATACAGAAACACACACGTGGTTTAATTATTTCTTAAAAATCTGTCACTTAAAAATATTACAATATTCCAGTTACACATAGGAATATAGAATAATGGCTGTTATGCTCTGGGGACTAGATGTGATGTGGTGGGCACTTAAAAGAGTGCTTCATTCCCTTGAAGATGTATTTATTTTGTAGTTAGGAAATTTCTACTTTTCGATTTTCATTTTGCTTGGGGTATATTTTCAAATTACTCTTAAATTTGCCTCTCACCCAGGGTAAGATATAAATACTATATTGTATTTTGAGACCATGCTTCTGTCCCACCATTGGAAATGAAACCTGCAGATATACATCCAAGTGACCACTTATTTTCCACAAATGTTAAGATATATGAAACAACACGATAAACATCTCCATGCAGTTGCATTTCCCAATATAGACAGAAATCCATACCCATGCAGGTCAAGGAAAGAAGAAATGGTAAGCATGAGAAATCCCTTTGAATGTGAAAAATGTGCAGATAAGAACCATATGAATCTAGTCAAGGACACAACTAGCTGTGTTATGTATGTGAGAAATATTTTTTGAAAAGTAACTTGAGTCTTTAGTTTTAGTCTTTTTTTTTATTATTATTCTTTAGAAGAAATTGACCTAAAATTGCATTGTACATGATTTTTTTTCTAGGATTAGAAACAATTTGATTGTTATCAGTTTGGTCCAGATTAGTAAGGAAAACTGGAGCTGCTGCACTGTTTTAACAGACAGGTTTTAATGTGGGTGATTGGTCATTCAACTCTGGCTAATTGGGAAGCCGCTAGTCTCTTACAGTAAAGAATTCCTTGAGTCTTGGCCACATCCTCCAGTTGGCCCCTAGACTAGGTTGTCTCCCCCAATAGCATTTGTTGTATTGCCACCTCCTTACATGATCACGGTGGGGCATCCATGGCAGCGCCATTGGCTCATTCTAGACTCTCCCAATTCTGTAATCCCTCTCCTTCAGCATAGTCAGGGGATCATATGATTCCCTTCATACCTCATAGAAGCCAAGAGAAGCTCAGGTGCACTAAACTCTTTTTCTGCCTAAGTATGAGGGGTGCAGATTTGTCCCTCATGAGTCTCCTGATGGGTATGGAGCAAGCCTCTGAAGCAGTTCCTTTTAGATTCCCAAATACATCTTGAAACAAACCCTTCACTGCCATTTCAAGGCCCCTTAATCAGTCTAACTTACTTTCTAGCAAGGAAAGCGTTTCTGTCTAAAGCAAGGGAGATCAGAACATACGTTCTACTGGCAACTTCACTTATTTGTTTTCTGCCATCGATACCCCTCACAACTCTGAGAGGCAGAGTCTGGACCTTCTCTATGTCAAACCCTGTAGTATAGCTCACCAGGTCTGTAATCAATATATTGGGGTCAATGTATTCAAAGTTTTCAAGCCATTATTTAGTAAAGTATTTATTCCTTCTTAAAACTTTATATTTAATTATAGTTGTTTTACTTAAACCCTACTTTTATGAAGATCAAAAACTTTATATTTCCCTAATCTTTCTGCTCCAAAGGTCCTAACTGCTAACTTATAGTAAATGGAAGCCTTGTTGTGAACGACAAATATGTAAGAAGATGGAAAGAAAAAACCCTAAATTATTAGATTTCCTATTTCAAAGAAAACAAACTTGTTTAAAAGAAGTATTAGATGAATAAGCCAGGATCCTCACATGAAAGCACCTTCAACCCCATCATCTACTCATTGCCATTGGGTGCTAAGTTACCCCAGAGAAATGGGGAGAGGTGGGTTCTGAGTTTTGTTGCCTTATAAGCCTGAAGCAATAGATATTTAAGATACAGTGTGATTGTGCCTCAAGACTCGAGAATGGAGATCTCAGGCAGAAATTGTCGGCTGGTGAGTTAAGAAGCCATTCTCACGCTGAAAGTTACTTTGAAGGGTGGTTCTGTAACTCAGTGGAGGCAGCTCATCCTTCACTTCAGCTTTTATCAGGAGAACAGAGCACTTTCATAGCAGTTCTGCTAATAGCCAAAGTTAAGTTCAACTGAGAGATCTTCATACCTTAGGAGGCCTGAGGATCCAATGTTACTCTCATGGCTACCACGTCTTGCAGTTCAAGGTCATGGCTTCCCAAGTGTGGGTTGGCCAGCCTTCCTCAGGGCAGATGTGGTCAGAGCTAGTTCTAGCTCCAGAAACCGTGTCCAACTTTCTGCAGAGCCTCCAGCAATGATGTCCTAAAGCTACTTAAAACATAACTACATTACTTGTTTGTTCTTTTTCCCCCCAGGATAATCGGACTTGCCTCCCAGGTATTTAATCATCTGAGGGCCACTACTTAAGTTATTCTTCCGAAAACAGGAAAGACCATCCAAAGGTAATTTGCCTTTTACATTTACATATCTAAGACCATCAGATCAATTTTTGTCAGAATATGGAAATGTAGCCCTTATTTGTAAAAGCCATTCATTTAAAATATATGCGTATGTCTGTATGGTTATAGGGTTAATGTCTGAACTTCACTAGTTGTAAATTCCAGCAGGGTGGTGCCTTCTCTCTCTGGTTCTCCTTGTTTTCCTAGTGCCTGACCACAAAACCTGACACAGAAGTGGGCTGGTAAACAGTTGTGGAATTAGCAAATGAATTGATCTCCTCCAAGATGATGTTTATTCCTTGCTCTGTTATCTACTATTTTGTGCTGTTTCTAGCTAAAGAAGAGAGGTAAAAACATCAATCCCCAATGTTGTACTGTTTAAGTTGAGATATTTTCCTAAAAGTAGATAGTTATTAAAGACTAAGATTGATTCAATGTATAAATAAATATTTTAGGAAATGACATGAGCTAAGCAAACTCTTTAAATCAGATAGACCCGTCAGTATTTATTACAGTGCATCAGATGGCGTTCGACAAGACATCGGTTCTCTAGGATTTTGCTGGGTAATCTGTGGAAGAATTCATCTAAAGTCTAATGAATTTAGAACCAGTGGGACAGTTTTCTTAATTGAAGTACTTTTCATAGCCACTGAGGGAATAATGTGCATTATTATGTACAATAATGTAAATAATGCTATTTTTTCTCTAGTAATTTTCCTAATACCTATGGTCCATGTTGCACATATTAGAATAGAAAACATTTTAGAATTTCAAGCCTAAATTCCAGAATATAGTGTAAAGCAATTGATGATGATCATGTGATAGGAGTTCATACATTTGAAAGGATTCTACGATATTAAGGCTTGGTTTCAATCAGATTGTGAACCAGAGAGTAATTATGTTTTATTCATCCTTGTTGCAGATGTCATAGCACTTTCTAGTTCTTGGTACGTAGCAAGTGTTCAATAAATATTTGTTTAATAGAGGAGTTAGTGAGAGCTGTATCAAACTAAAGTGTTTGCCATATTGAATGTCATACTTATACTCAATTAACAATACTTTTTGACAGTCTGAGACTGCTAATACATGGAAATATGTGTTGTTAAAAGCCAAAAAAAAAAATCTCCACTCAGGAAGAAAAATGTACATATACATTTTTTTTTCTACAGAAAAGGAAAGAATAAAACAATAAATTTTATCCATGTATAAATGGATGATGACACAAAATTCTGATTAAGAAGTAGAATAGGCTTCTTTCAAGCTTCTACCCTGTCTTGATTTATATAAACCAGATTCTTATTGTTAGTTGTATATTTTACTGTGGAATAGTGTAGTGGATTAAGCTTCCTAGTTTTTGTTCCGTTCTATGGGGTTTACTATGGTGAAACAACTGCATTTGGTGACTGGAGAAATTACAGAGATTAGGCTGTTATATTCATCAGATTAGATCCAGGAGCCATCCACAATTGAATAGGAAAATACACCTGTAGGATACTGGGCGAGATCACAGTAATGACTATAACATCCCAATAATTGATATCTAAAGTGGCGTCAAGAAATGATTATGACAAGAACTTACTAATTATTCGCATGAAGTTTGTCCTCAAAAACTTGGGAATACATTTGAACCTTTCTAATTTGACTTAATTACTAACAACAGGTTTTTATAGGTGTTGGAAGATTTAATAGAAAAGCCATATATAAGCTACCAAGTTTTTCGTTTTGAGGATTGTAATAAGTAAAGAAGATCACAGGTGCCCTATTTTGCCTCAGTGAATTGTTGAGGGAAATGTGTTTAGGTACCATGTGCTACACAAATGAAAGAAACATTTTGTATTGATTTATCTAGACAGTTCTTGGAAGTGTCTTTTTAAGGTATACATTGCACTCTGGAAGGAAATGGTTATTTCCCTGATCTGCTGCCTTTGTTTAGCCTGAGGGGCATCTAAGGATTTGACCCTTGGTTGAATTATCCTCCTTGACACATGAAGACGGGGAATGTGTTAGTGTGTGCCAGATAGAAGATAAACAAGAATCCTGCGAAAGTTGACATATAATGAATGATGCACATATACTTGGGGTTTCTAGACTGTTTATTGAGTAACCTGTAATTGATGAGTAATCAGCTATATCAGAGAGGGAATTTAGTTCCATACCTCTGAGGGGGTTATGAGTCCAGCAAGGTAGAAAAATTAATGGGACGCTGAAGCTGTTGGCTTCTGTGAACCAATGTAGTCCATACCCACTAGACCTCAACTTTCATAATCACATACACCCCAACTTGGAGAAATTGGGACATTTGACAGCTGGGAGACATGAGCCTCTGCTCTGTGTTTCCTGTGCTCGCTGGGTTGTCTATTCTGCAGACTTTCTTAGAGGCTCTGTAAAAGCCTATTCTTAGAGGCTGAGTGAAGCCTATTTTGCCCCTTGATTTTGATGAGCAAGTAAAACCCTAAACCACTGCTGTTAGTCAAGCATAGTGAGTATTGTCCTGTGGAAAAGAATCTCCATCTAAAGGTCGGGATGAATATTCTAAGATTTGAGCGAAAAGAGGTAAAATTTACGTATTACCCTCCTAGGGCTGCTGTAACAAATTACTACAAACTGGGTAGTTTAAAACAACAACAATTTATTGTCTGCTAGTTCTGGAGGCTAGACGTCCAAAATTCGGATGTCTGCAGAACCATACTCCCTCTTGAGGCCCAAAGGGAAGATTCTCTCTATTTTGTGGTGGTTATGGACTATTGTTGGCATTCCTTGGCTTATAGATGGATCCCTTCAATCTCTGTCTCCTTTGCATGGGATTCTTCTCTCTGTGCATGTGTCTATATTCATATCTCCCTCTTCTTATGATGATGCCCTATGAATCATTGGATTAGGGCTTACTGTAATTCAATATAACCTCATCCTAACTTGATTAATGAGAAGACCCTCTTTCTAAATATGGTTAAATTCACAGATTCCAGGAGTTAGGACTTGAACATATTTTCGGGGGGATATAATTCAATCCATAATTCATTACATAATAGGTTTCTGTGACAGTCCCTTTAACTTTGTTTGTCATTGATTGCTTGATGCATTTATGCATTCAAAAATTTTCAGCTGAGTATTTTTCTAGGTGCTCAGAATAAAGTAGCAGATAAAACACACATGCACCCTTACCTTTATGGAACTTATTAGATTCTAATGAGGGCAGAGAGGAATTATATAAATACTTAAATGTAGAATGTGTCTGATAGTGGTAAGTATCAGAGAAAGTAATAAAGCAGAGTAGAAAGGTCTAGGCATGCCAGATAGAGTGCTGTTTTATATCGAGTGATTGGAGAAGGCCCTGTGACATTCTCTGAATTAAGGTAGGAAATCATGAGGGTTGTGAGCAGGGGAATAAGATGATTTGGATAATGTTTTAGAAGGATCATGAGGCTTTTATGAGAGTAGACTATAAGAGGGCATAGAGGTTATAATCAGCTAGTAAGTAACAAGTACCCTACCCTACTGAAAGTGGGAAGATCATGGGAATTTATGGAAGTTATGGGAATTGAATATCTACAAGACGATAATGGCTTTGAACAAGCTAGTAATGGAAGTGATGAGAAGGGTTGGGATTCTAATTATCTTTAAAAAATTGAGCCAAAAGGATTTCCTGATTTTTGACCTGATCAACTCAAAGTATGAAGTAGCCATTTCCTAAGCCAGCAGGATGAGCCAAGTATGAGTGTGTGTCTATGTGCATATAGAAAGAAGGTATGTAGACTTTCAGTTTTAAGATGAATATTAGAAATCCAATGGAGATACTACATTAGGAGTTGGATATACAAATGTAGGGTTCAAGAGAAAGGTGTGAAAGCTTAGAGGTATAAATTTTCAAGTCATAGTAAAATTAAATTGTATTTATAAGTTGTAAAACCAGATGAAAACACCTTCCCTAATAAATCATTTGACAAGTTCTTCAGTGTTTGTAGAGTTACATCAGGTATGGTAATCACAATATCTAAGGCATTTCGTTCTCTTAACCTTGAGATAATATTTTCTCAATAAATAGGCCTTTATGCTCTGAAGCTATTTACTAAAGCTGATTGCAGAAGGAAGTGTATTTTATAGGAGGTATTAAAATGGACTAGCCAGTTGACTTTGGATGATTTTCTCATACCCAGTTAAGCAATGACATGAACTAGCTGACTTATTGAGCCCTAATCCACTTCTTTTATTCTAGTCACTAACTTTCTTCTAATTTGAATTTGAATTTGTCTTCCTCTCCTGTATTGTCAGGACACTTGACAACACAAAGTGTGCTGTCAGGTTTCTTTTGCATCTTTATTGGACAATCATTTTCAGACAGAGATATGATGTTAAAAAGTATTATTCTTTGTTCCACAATAACACTCAGTATAATAAAAAAAAAATAGGCTTCTTACTATTTTTTTACACTGCTTCCCCACCTTAGTCTCAATGCTGAAATCCTTGTCTGACCTTCTTTTTTATTAAATACACTTGAATGTTATTCATGATTTTCTTCACCACGGCCAAATTCTCAGTGACCTTATCCATGAACTATCTCTTGATAACTAAAGCATGTAAGTGCTAATCCAGTTCTCATAGTTCAGTATGTTTTCTTGGTAGTACAATGATTTTTAATGACAGTGTTTACAATTTTTTCCTTAATATAAAACACCGAAAGGGATTTCTTCAATTTCGAATTTGGATAAAGAAAGTCGGCACATCCTTGGTAGATTAATCACACTCTGGAAAAGAGCTTAAAATATAAGAATCTATACAGGTTCATCCTCTGTAATAAGATGTCTGATTGTCCTTAAATTTCACTTTTTGCCTATAGCTATGCTTAATAAATACATGAAATGAAAAGTCTAGATTTCTTTAAATAAAAAGCATACCGTTTTCATGTTTCAATCTTTATATACTTGTACAATAAATCACACAGTTGCAAATGGAATCTAGAAATAGTTAACAGAATGCGATCATCTGGTTCTGAACTGTGTTGATATTTAGGATAACACTACCTATCAAATTTATATTCAAATAAGAAAATCTCATCACATTAAAGTATTATTTACATATTCATATACTCTTTCCTTCAGGCAAAGACTCCAGCCTTTCTTTACAGATGGATCTAGCAATAAAACATAAAAACAAACACAGGGAAAGAAATTGAAGCATTACATAGGAACTAGTAGCATGTATCATTTCTCCTCAAAAATTCCTTCATATCGAATCTTTAAGAATGTTCTTAGAACCTAATAATTCAGAATAATTATGAAAAGATGCAATGATAAAACAAAAACAATAAAATAGTAACAAAATAGCAAGATCTGTTTTTTTTTTACATCTAAACATTTTATTTTATTTTACTTTTTTTTTTTTTACCTGTAAACATTTTAAAGAATTTCAAATATCCTTGGGTTGCCTTTTATAGATAGTATGTGATAATCACCAAAATGACATTAAAATATCAGAAAAACAATATTACTATGGCTAGATTAAAGACTACTTATTCCTGTTCTATTAGGTGGCATATTCCTCAATACTTAAGAGTCTCTATTATTAAGTGTTTCTTGTTAGTTATTGAGATAAAAGGCACACTTCAAAAGGGGACTCCTTTAAGAAAGTAAGATGAAAAACATGGAAAATTGTAAATAAAAAGAAGAGAAGGAGAAGATAGAAAATAGGTGGATAATAATGACTGAAAACAGGAAGAGAGAGAGTAGAAAGACTTAAAAAAAAAAACCCAAAACCCTTAAAATTTAAATAAAAGCTTCCCTAGTTCTCTCTCCCTCACAGTAATGTAGGCCCTCAAAATCCATAGTATTTCATTTCCTTAAGGTCCTAATCCTAGTCTTCCTAGGGGAAACATTTTTTCTAGATCTTTATTTTAATCTACCTTTTGCAATCATCTAATGTCCTTTTTTATGCTTATAGATCCTTGTTGAACTTTGCCATGTTTCATGATAGAAGGGAGAATGTCAGTCTTCCAAAGGATCTATTACATTTCTAAGATATCTTGATTTTCATGAGTTTCAAAACCTCTTCGGATAGTTGATTTTTGTTAACATCGTATGATGAGACTTTTAAGTAGCGTGGTAGATCTGTATTAATCAGTGCTGGGTGCTCCAGTTTCATTGGAAGGCAATGGGTCTCATGCTCAATAACTGGTAATGGTACCTGGTGCCTTGTCCTGGCCCTCAAAATTATCTCCAACTTTATTTTTTTTAATTTTTATTTATTTATGATAGTCACACAGAGAGAGAGAGGCAGAGAGAGAGGCAGAGACACAGGCGGGGGGAGAAGCAGGCTCCATGCACTGGGAGCCCGATGTGGGATTCGATCCCAGGTCTCCAGGATCGTGCCCTGGGCCAAAGGCAGGCGCCAAACCGCTGCGCCACCCAGGGATCCCTATCTCCAACTTTAGATCCTTAAAAATCTGTTGACTTGTTGTTTATTTCTAAAATTACTTTAATTCTTTACAGTCAAACAAATATATGTACTGTATTATAAAAGTCAGTTTTTGCTAAAAGACTTACCACAATAATAAGAAAAATGGAGCTTCCTTCCCCCTTCTTCTTCCTACTTCTCGGAGACAATCACTTTGAATTCTTATATACCTCATATCTAGTATTTAAGTCCATATTTCAAACTTATATGTGTAGACTTCTTTTTCCTTATCTTGTTCTTTAATTGAAGTATATTTAACCTATAACATTGTGTAAGCTCAAGGTGTACAGCATGTTGATTTGATACATTTATGTATTATATGATTATCATGTTATGCTTTTTCTCGATTAATCAACTAAAACATAATTTGCTCCCCATAAAGGATGTCAACGTTTTAGTTTTTATACCTCTTTTTTATTCTCCCATCCTCCAAATGAAGTTGTATTTCGATTTTTAAACACCCTTTAAAAAATATTTTCATTTTGAAATTATTTTAGATTTACAGAAGAGTTACAAATAATAGTATAATTCCTGTACATATGTACCCTTCATCTAGGTTCCCCTAATGTTTGCATCTTACATAACTGTAGTCAAACCTAAGAAATTAACACTGGTAAATACTATTAAATAAACTAGACTTCATTCAGGTTTTACCAGTTTCCACACTAATGTCCTTTTTCAGTGCAGGATCTAGTCTAAGGTACCACATTGCATTTAGTTGTTAGGTGGCCTTAATCTCTTCTGGTTGGTTATATTTTCTTCATCTTCCTTGGTTTTCATGACTTTAACACTTTTGGAAAATACGGAGGTTCCTCTGCTAGAAGAGAGGGCAGTACCTAACACCTAACAGAATGCACACTTGATGACAATCAGGCATCTACTCACAGATCTCCACGTGTACATCAGTAGTCGAGCCCCTGTGCTGGGTGTTAAGGCCCAGAGGTCTACTATTTCTTATGTGAAGACTTGTTTTACTTATTCTGGTTGAGGTATGGATTATATTGCCTTTTCAGTGTGTGTTCCTTTGAAATGATGAGCTTAACACAATACACTACATTTTCCATCTTTTCATTTTCAAGCCCATTTTGCAGGTTTAGGGACTAAGAAGCAGTGACAAATAGCTAATGCTCAACAGCACTCTGGAATCCGAAAGGATTCACAGGACACTCCAAGGAGAGATCATCCTCTTCTAGACCTTAGATAAATTGAAGAGAAGCAAAAGTTGTAAGCCGAGAAACAGGGAGGAGAGGCCTGTCAGAGATTTACATAAGGTTATTTAATCTCATGTGCAAGTGCTGCTTATGGGAGAGCTTTTATGGCCAGCCCATATAACAGTATGCATTGTGATCTCTGTACTGCCCCTGCATTTGCTCACGTACAAATAATCTCATATCATGATAGATATATGAGGAAGGACGTGTGAAGATCCTATGAGACCATCACGTATTAATCATTTCAGTTAGTTTTACGTAGGCAAAATGGCAATTAGTCTTTGAACACATTGCAATTCTCTAACCCGCAAAGCAAACCTTATGGGGTGATGAAGTGCCCTGAGCCTGCCAGCTCCTCCTGGACAGGTCACTTGTTTGTTCTTGCTTCATAAGAATGAAGTCTTTTACTTTATTGGAGAAGAATATTTTTTTTGTATTCAAACAGAGAAAGGTCAATTTACATGTAATGCTTAGTAACTAATCCATATACATTTTACTCATTTGCCCTAAAATATATTCTCATGGATGGTGAAAGGGCAATGTTTGTCCTTCAGGCATCACCCCCTTTATAAGGTGCCTCTTGGCCACCGTAAATGGAAGAGGGAGGCTCCTCATTTAATTTGATACATCAGGTCATCATCAATATATTTATTTCCTCATCTTCCCACACAGGAGGTGACTAAAGGTTAATAAGAATGCAAGTAGAAAATAATTAAGGAAGAAAATATATACAATAAAATGAAAACAAATCAGAATAAATAAAGTTTAGTGTGACTGTTAGGTTAAGATGTCTTGATACCCCAATCATAAAGTATTTTTTTTCTCTTGTGAAGGACAGAAGAAGCCTGATATGTACAGTAAAGCTATTCTTTACTGGCACATCTAGGAAGTATTTTAAAGAAAAATGATAAAACATAACCAATTTCCTCACAATTTTCCAGAATCCTTTGTCTTTACTCTTAGGCAATGTCATAGGCGGATAATACTTTGCTCCCATTTTCATTGTATTTCTCTTTTTAAATTATTTCCTAAGTTTCTTTTTTTTTTTTAAATTAGGTTTAGATTTATCTGTAAGATCAAGGAATCAAATGTAATAATGGCCAAAACAGGATAGTATTTACTTCTCTTTCGCATAAAGTGAGTCTACAGGTAGGTAATCCAGAGTGGGAAGGACAGCCTCATGAGGTACTCAAAGATTTACACCCTAGCTTGCTTTTACTGTTACCTTTAGCCCGTAGCTTCTGCTTTCTGGTTCTCATCGTGGCTGCTGAAGGTCCAGCCTTCTAGATTATGCTGCATTCCAGGTACCAGGAAAGAGGAAGACAGCTTGAAAAGGGCATGACTCCTCCCTGGAAGAAAAATTCAGAAACATTTTCAGTGAATCCTGTTGGTCAAAAGGCATTAACCTCTAAACTGCAGGAGGGAGCCAGGCAATGTAGCCTTTCAGCTGTGGTCCAGCTACAAATCAGGCATTGCCGTTAGGAAGGAGGAAGGCGAGAACAGGTACTGAGGACAGCTGTGCTCTCTAACATGCTAAAGCTGTTAGGCTGATGGGGGAGAAGAATGTTTTATGCAGAGTCTAGAATTGTTATCAGCAGTTCTGGTGACTGTGTATATCGTGCTCTGGTCTAAGAGGGTAAGAGAATGAAATGTGGTCACAATCTATCATGTTTAGATAAGCTAAAAATTTAATGACTGATAAAAGTAGATTAGAAACACCAGCCCCCTTAGTTTTCTGCGGATTATAATCTCTTGGGATAGTTTTCCCACCAGTGCCAACCTTGGATGCCGAGAACCTCGAAAATTAATTAAAAGTTAGCTGAAATTCAGATTTAGGGTGGCTCTCACCTGAGAACCAAATAAGTCTGGTTTTAAACTCTTCTTAGAGGGAAAAAATAGAAAGAGCTGTCATTCATAAAAGAATGTGTCTTTTTGTTTCCTTTGTGAAGTTTCTTGGACATCAAACAAGCTTTTCTGAGCATCCTGAGTGTAGATTAATAAAAACATATGAGTTAAGTTGCCCTCAAAGTACAGGAGCTTAAAAAGGAAATAAAGCTGAACCAAATAGATGTGAGATTTGTTTAAAACCAAAATGTTTTTTGAACACTCCCTATGGGAAGTATGTTGCTTTGCTTCATCTACTCCCTCATGCTTGCACTCATATCAAACGTTTATGGAGCACCTTTGATTAGCCAGGCTCTTTCCTAGGAATTGGGGACTGCAGCGAAGGAGACATGGGATTTGTAATCCGGCAGGGGGACGGAGCCTAAATAAGTAATTAACTGCAGTTTTAATTAATTACAAAAGAGACATGTGGGGTGCAAAGAGAGCATATGAAAATATGTAACAATGTAAAAAATTTGGGAAAGAAAAAAAAAGACTGATTAGGAACAGCATGGAGTTGATGAAATGAGCATATTTACAATCATGAGCTCATTGTAGACTTTATGTTTAAGCCAAAGAAACTTATATGAAAAGTGAAAATAATAAAGTAGTAATACTTGCAACAGTGAAAAACTTACAACTAGGTTTCCCCAGTCATTCAGATCAATCAAGATTTATTTCTTTATATCTAACTTCGGACAGAAGCATTCAGAAAGTCAGAGAAATAATCTCCTAAAATCCTTGATCGATAATTCCACAATTTATTTAACTTCACAGCACTGTCAAAATCATATTTTTCTCTAAGAGTCGAATGTAAGTAAGAAAGCTTACAGACTTTTTTTTTTTTTTTTTTTTTTTTTACTTCTTAATTAATACAATAAGGAGGAGTTGCTGCTTTGACACATAGTTTATCCGGCATCAATCAAACTTATAAACTTAATTCATAAGTGGAATAAAATAGTAATAGTGTTTAAGGGGAGAGGGTGTAGGGGAGGAAAGGCTCTGTAGTGTTTCGTGGGCTGCTAAGTAACCAGAAAAAAAAGAAGAAAAAAGGGATCCCTGGGTGGTGCAGTGGTTTAGCGCCTGCCTTTGGCCCAGGGCGCGATCCTGGAGACCCGGGATCGAATCCCACATCGGGCTCCCGGTGCATGGAGCCTGCTTCTCCCTCTGCCTGTGTCTCTGCCTCTCTCTCTCTCTGTGACTATCATAAGTAAATAAAAATTTGAAAAAAAAGACTGAAATAACATTCAGCTTTACATGTATAAGAACACCCCAAAATGTAACATTTTGTTGAACTTGATCTCAGGCTGTTTAAAATAAGTGAATAATACTATTCACTTGTATTAACCGGTATTAAAAACCGGTTACAAGATGAATGTTTCTTCTTTTGTAAGACATGCAGTCTATTTTTCTTTGTTTCTCTCCCATTCTCAGAAATTATTTGTCATTATTACTAGACTGGTGTGGTAATACATCAAGGTAATAGTATTAATAAGGATATATCTGTGAGGATTTGCCAGCTTTTACTTCAGAGGCGGGACTACTTTGGGTATAGAGGTCTATTATAGTTATCGATGATGCTGTTCTATTGGACACAAATAAAAAAAATAAAAAATAATGACACAGTGGGAAATTAGAAAGGAGCTTGAACCCTGGATATGAATCAAGAGTCCGAGAGGAAGTAGGAGCGCTCTCAGCGTTGTGGAAGGAGCTGGCCGGCGGGCTCAAGGCCAGAGCAGATGCCATCTACAAAGCCAGTGTCAGACTGCGGGTGGCAGCTGGGCTGGGAGGAGGCAGGGGAGTACTACAGACCCAGGAGAGCAGCCGAGCAGGGCCCCAAGTCTTACCTGCAAACTCCGGGGAGCACCACTCACGTACACCCTGATGCACCACTGCAGCTTCGCCTGCTGCCCTGGGGCCTGTCATGTATCTTTAGCAGCGGCAGGTCCCTGCTTCGAGATCTCCAGCAAGAGGCAGGCAGAGAGTGCAGCAAGAGAAGGTAAAGCCCACATTCAAAGTCTCCAAAACACTAAAACACCATTTTTCCAAAGTAGGTTGCAGTGACAGGCCCGAGGCCGACTTTAGTCGTGTCTCTTAGTCTTTTTACCCAGGATGTAATCTCTCCTTCCAAAGTGAAATCTCCCATAATGGGCAGTGGTTCTTACTGGAGAACCTGGACAACCTAAGTTTGGATCAGAAAGCCTAAATGAAAAAAAAAAAAAAAAAAGAAAGAAAGAAGAAAGAAGAAAGAAAAGAAAGAAAGAGAGAAAGAGAGAAAGAAAAAAAGAAAGAAAGAAGAAAGAAAAGAAAGAAAGAGAGAAAGAGAGAAAGAAGAAAAGAAAGAAGAAGAAAGAAAGAAAGAAAGAAAGAAAGAAAGAAAGAAAGAAAGAAAGAAAGAAAGAAAGAAAGAGAAAGAAAGAAAAGGAAGCCTAGCTGGACAAAGTCCAGCTGGCAAAAATTAACTGGGCTCGTCCACCCACGTGTAGCTAGCCGGAGGTGTGTGCCCCTGAACCTCATCAGTTGGCTTTTTGGGGTAGTAGTACTGCTTCTATTATGCCGGAAGTCAGCATTTCAGGACAGAACAAGCACCAGGAAGAATTTGTGGCCTCTGCTGGTACGGAGAATTTTGGAGCTCTGGGAAAAGAAAACTCCCAGTCTCAGATTCACAAAATGCCGTGCCGTGCATGAAAGATTGCATTGCATTTATTTTGTGGACAGTGGAAAGCTTAAGCTCGTCACCTTACTCTCTTTGCATTGGCTCCTGGGAAGCTCAGTGCTGTTTGTCATCTGCCCGTAGCAGGTGGCCAGAAGGAATCCATTTCCGCATTCTGGACCAGCCTGGAGCTTTACTCTTAGTTTTCCTTCACTCCAATTTTCTCAGCCATCCTTAAAACCCTTTCTTCTCATATTTTCATAAACTGTTTCAACACCATCATTCATCAGAGTGAAATATAAATAGATCCACGATGAAAGAAGTCTAGGACTTCTCTATAAATACAATGCAATAAGTCTCAAATTCAAAGATTAGTTTACATCTTAGGGTCCATTGAAAGGAAAAGATCATTATTTCTCTCATTTAATATTAAATGTTTTCTTCTATTTGTAAATGATACAATAATAAATTACACACACGTATGCCTTAATAGCTTTTAATCACAGTTCTAAAATGCAAACCACTCTGAAAACATTTTCTGTTTTGCAACTAGTTTTGTGCAAAACATTCTGGGTTGACGTAAAAGGAAAGTTGGTGATTTGTCCCAGGCAGCGTGAATATTCTTAAATTTCTCTGAATAATAAAATGCCTTTGATTGCAGGGTGCAGTTTCAGGCCCTGTGCTATGGAATATATGGACTATATATGGAATAGATGTGTACTATTTCCTTTTTAAGGTCAGAAAAGTTACGATTTCTAATACAATTTTGGATAAGGGATTTGTGGGCTTGTACGCGCAAATGTAGTATTATTTGTGCGGTTTTAAAGACCATTCTTGTCACGTGTCTAAAGCGATTTGAGGAGGTGTTACTCTCTCCCTTATTTTTAAGTCATGATAATTTTTTGATAAGCAAAAGAGAGACCTCAGACCTTTTTGAACTTTCCAGGGTAAATTGATCTTGCTTAGTCCTAAAACTTTAAAGACCAGTTGCCAGCCATTCAGTGCCCATAAAAGCATCATCCTTAACTACTTACTGTGAGGAGATGAGCCCTATTGCTTCTGTTTTGACTATGAGATATCAGCCCCACTGCAGCCCAGTAAGTCCAGTAAAACACATACCAGGAAGAAAGAGCAACATCATCGTATGCCATTAAAGCAGAGGTCCTTTTGTGATGAATTAGAAATACTCTATTGGTGCTACCAATAATTAGTTTTCTGAGAAATTACATTAATTTACAAGGAAACTTAAAGGGATATGATGTACGTTATTGAAATAGGAGAAGACTTTTAAGAGTTGGGGTGTCAAAAAAAAGAGTTGGGGTGCCAAGTTCAAACTTCTCCTGTATGAAGGGAGTGGGAAAGCACTTCACTTTTATAAAGGAGATAATAACTTTTAAAACAAAAGTTTTAAGCAATGATATGCACTAGACACTGCACAGCACTAAACATTTATCATCTCATGTAATATCACACCTGAGATAGACACCATTATTATTATTTGCATTTCACTGGTAAGTAAACAGGCTCAGGAAGCTCATTTAGCCAGTAGGTAAAGAGGCTTCTTTCCACTTTAAATCAGCCTCCCCCAGGGGTCATTATGTTGTACTGGATTTATTTACCTTTCAGTGAGGGACTGGACAGCAGAGACAGGACAGGAAAAACATGATTTAATTGTGGTCACACAGCTGGCTATTGTTCTATCCTAGATAAAGGTGTTACGTGAGTGACAGGTTCCTGACCCCTGGATAAAATATTTTGCAATTGTCTTGTCTACACCTAAGACCATGGACTAGGGTATGGAGAGGGAGGAAGTCTCTTTTGGAGAAAAAGAATAGATCTGTGGCACTCCTAGATGTTGGATCTGGGAGACAGCGAGTGGAGCTTGGGCTGTCCTGGATGAAGTGTCCTTTATGTGATTTTATGAATGTGTCACCAGCGACAGCCCAGGGAGAGGGAGAGGGAGAGGATACCATCAGATGCTGCAGGTTGTCTCACTCATTTCATATTCTCAAGCCTCCGCTCCCATGTCCCACTTTACTAGATGCCTGGGTAGCCGAGTACTTGATTTTCAAGTCTCTCTTGCAGCAAGAGGTACACGAGGGACCCGGTTCTGGCTAATGAGAAGTCAGGGGGAAGTCTGTGAGGGGAGGCTTCTCTTTCCAAATAAAAGGAGGGAAAGCCCTTCATTCTTCTAACTTCTTTATTACATAATTTGGGTGTTTTTCCTAAATGTGTAGTAGACGTGTTGTGACCTAAGGAATCATAGAAATGCTGGCCAGCTGCCACCCATCTTCATAAACTGCTCTCTGTGTAAACTTGAAGTCATTCGAGTTTTCTTGCAGCCTTAAGTTATTCCTTATTAACACATGCATCCTTTTATCTTTCTTCTTCTTCACCAATAGGATTATGCCTTGGGTCAAGATTCACAAGTATGTGGTATTAAAGGCCATGTGACTTCATGTTGCCAGTTCGTAGTCCCCCCGTGAGCCGTGTACAACCCCTGTGTTTATGTTTTAGACACAGTTGGTGGCTCCCCCTTATCCGGAACGTGCCAGATCCATCGTCCCTTCTGTTCCTTAATGCTGTTGCTTCTGCTGGAAACCTTCATGGTCCTTCTGAACTGTCATATCCACTAGGAAGTCTTTTCTGGGTCTCCCAGGACCTTCAATACTCCTCTGTTCATATCTGTCTGTATGTCGCCTTAACATTCTGTTCATCCCTTTATTATAACTCCGATCCTCTGTATACTCTGTAGAATTATACTTACAAGTGTTTCGAAGTGTGAGCTGTTAGAGGTCAGGAATCATGTCCTGAGTCTCAGTAAATATTTTGTTGTGGGATTTATAAGTTGATTAATAAAATAAGGGTCCGTTGAACCTCCCTGAAACCTTCTTACCTCGCTTTTGCACGTGCCATTTACTCTCCTTATTCCATAACTCGTTAATGGGCGACTTAGAGGCATGAATTCTGTTTTATCTTTGTGTTTTCCATATATTTTAAGCTAAATTCACGTTTGATGAATTGAATTGGACTGGTAATAGTTAATACATTAAGCATATCTCAATCATCATGTTAATTGCAACTTCCCCTCTGGGGTGGGGGTGGGAGGAGGATAAGGGATACGCTGTAAGTATCCATTTCATTGAAGAAGTTTTTGTTTTGTTTTGTTTTTAATCCCTCCTATTTAAGTTAAAAGTGAAAAAATTAATTCTCTGTAAAAGGGAAACCGAGATCCCACATTCCCTGATTCAGAAGTGTCTGAAGGATATAAAAGAAGACTCTGTTTTCAAGAACTTTCTAGTTTCCCCTCTCTAGTAGTCAATCCAATTCAAGTGCAATTTAATAAGTTAATTGCAATGTGTGATTGACAGAGGCAGGGGACAATGTCTGATGTGAGGACTTCTCTATAAAAAAAAATTATGATAATAACTAAGGATCCTATTATTTCATTAAGGACTCTATGTCTTGGCTGATGCACAGCAAGACTTTCTCAGAATTTACCTTAGAAGTGATTGATATCAAGCCTGTATTCGTCTATTATATCACCAAACCAGAAATGGAGGAAATGTGGATCAAGATCAGTTTGAACCTTAACTCTTATGAGCCTAACGGTTTAAGATGGAAACAGTGTCTTGTGGAAATTTGGTTGAAGCTGTCACTTATCCTGCCAGATTTTTTTAGGAACCGAAGCATAAGAAGGTAATAAGCAATCATGAAATTCAGTAGATAAAACGTATTTTAAAAAAAGCAGTGTCCATGATAAATAAGCAAAAAAAAAAAAAAAAAAAAGGCAGGAGGAGAATTTTCATTGTGTAACAAACATGAATCCAAAATAATGAAGGATTTAAGAAAACTCATATTTTTTTTTAAAAAAACAGTTGTCTTTCTGGAAACCAAGGAGCTTTAGTTTTAAGTATTTTTTTACTGAAATAAGAAATTAAAATGAAGATATGCATTGAGAATGCACTTCTATTGATTTTTCCAAATGTCAGATAATAACTAAGATAGTTTAGACTTTTAATAAATGTTCTTTTCAACTGAACTTATATTTATCATGTGAATTTTGGTAGCTTTAAATCAATATCCTCAACTGATTTTTCCCACATGTTAATTTTCTATAAAACGTTACGTGGTCGACTGTCTCTTAACTTCTAACATCTTACGGGATTTAAGGAAACATCTTATTGAATATAAAACAAATGTGAAATATAAAAATGTTTTCCACATATTGAAGTACCCTTTTCAATAAAATAAATGGGAAAAAATCATGGTGAGTGGCACTTAAATCTAAAAATGACTTGTATCAGAAAAACTTCCTAAAAAAAAAAAAAAAGTGTAAATAACTCCTCTTTCATTACGCTGCAAGATAGTTGCCTATTCATCTAGCCTAAACATTTACAGTGACTGATTTATTCAGTGTTGAAAATCAGATCTATGGCAGTTCAGATAATTTCTCTGCGTTAGGAAAATGAATAAATTAAAAGTGTGCTTCAGCAATTTCGTCCTCCTAAGCAGAGATTCTGCTAGCTCGGTGGAAGATGTCAAAACCTGCTGATATCTAACAGAGGCAACTCCAAGTTTGTGTATCCCGGTCCAGTCTACCTTTCCATCAGGCGGTACATGTGGAAATAGAAAAGCAGCTCTCTAATTAATCAAAGTCAGATGTGCCTGAACGCCTGGAGTTGCTGCTGATCCTTGTCCCAGCTTCTCCCATGTTCTCGCTCTATGTTTTTACCTTGAAAACTTCTGCTCTGAGCTGGGAATGCCTGAAGGGCTTGCACGGTAAGTCAATGTGAAATTATCTCAGCAGGAAGAAGTTGCTTTTCAGCTTAAATGATTTAAGGCAGCAATTTTTCACACTCTCAAACTCTGACAAACGCCCAGATTGCCTCTCATGTCTGACTTCAAAATATTCAAAGAAAAGCTATTTTTATTAAAAACACTCTAGAGAAAATTGTATGTCACTTGTTCTCTGATATAACTTCATTTCTCCTGACAGTGACAATTTTCACCTCAGTACAATTTCTTTATTTTTTTTCCAAAGCTAATTCTGCTTAATATTAGTATTTATACAAACTCATATCAACTTGTCTCTGTGAAATATTCAAGGGTGTCAGGTAAATGTTGCTCACTGTCATTCATCTTCTTTGGGTGTTCAAAATGATCAATCGATTTAAAACTACACTTAGTTACTTTGGATATTATTGTTTTATTTGTGAGGGAGAACTTAACAACTGTTAAGACCCTTCATTTGACAAACCTGTCTGCGAACTGCAAGGATTTCCGAACTTGATGGCACGTGTCTGTTGCCAAAGATAGTAAAAGTTTACATTAATAAATCTATTTGTTCTATGCCTTTAAATAAAGCAGGTAATACAGTGCATGTTTTGTCTTATGCTGCTTACATGTTAATAAGATTACGGTGGATGTCATATTGCACTGAAACATCACATTTGCTTTATTATGAATGCTGGCAGTGCAGAAACATCACATTATAATCACTTCAAAAAAGAAATATATTCTGCATATTTTCATATGTGTTTATAATTCCACTAAACCTCAGCAGAATCAAACTCAGTAGGGACAAGAATGACAGAAGGTTTAATGTTCCAGAGCCTGCTGAAATCTTGGTGCATTGATATATAGCAGAATAGTTAATATGTATAAGGTTACTTGTGGCCTGTGACCTCAAAGCATATCTTCTGGCCTTATCACATTTCCATGAGAAAAAATAACCACTGGCGTGTGAATTTTCCACAAATAATTCGGAGCTTTTTTAAAGGGTTAATTCTATTTTTGACTGTGAAAGCCTGAAGTGAAGTGTTTATAAAGGTAAAGTGAGCAGTAACCATTATCCAGGTGCTGTAGCAAAGGAGCAGACCCTTTTTTAAAAAAATAAATATATGCACCAATTTCCTACCAGTATGCTTTTTATATTCCACTAAATGTTTCATTTCTAAATACAACTGGATCATTTTTATTTCATTTTTATCTGTTACAAAGAAATCAAGGAAAGAATTACCTTGCAGCCGCCTTCTACACACAGTGCTGGGGTCAGGTCAAAGGAAGCACATCAAATACAGCAGAGAAGTACGTCTCGTAAATTTCAATGTTAGACGATGCCATACGCAGCTCCTACACCTACACCCCTGCCTGAGAAGTTGTCATCTCCTCCAGTCTGTGACTTGTAACGTTGTTTTCTGTTTGGAAGTCACAACTACTTTGATTTCACTTCACTTCCTGGAGTTTGATTTACCAGTTTTGAGCTCACTGAAGGGAAAACTGGTTTATATTTGATGCTCTGCATAAATGTAACAGTCTGTACCTTCCTCCATAGTGAAGAGATTTTAAGAAAACTTGCAGAAATATGATGAGATTGGTGCTTAGGTGCTAGCGTAACCTAAGCAATTGTTGAAAAGCCAAAACTTTTACATCTGCGTGTGTGGTTGCGAACGTACATAGGCATCCGTGTGAGAGATTCCTCCCAGAAGAGTTTACGTAGCTTATTATGGGTTAAAATATATGCGGCGTTTTAAAAAAATTACAGTATTTAACAAAAATTTGCAGGCTGAGTACACTATTTCTTTTGCATTTTCAAAAGAAGCCATGCCGTAATATTGTTCAGGATTTCTATTTCTAACAAAAGCAAACATATTGATAAATTCAAAATGTTATGTTTATGAATTGATTGATTAAATGCTTTGTTTCTGTTTTGCAGTATGGGCATACCAGTGGGAAGAAAATGTAAGATTTGCTTTCTTACTAAAATATTTACAACTTTCTCTCATTGTGTATTTTGTTATGGGAAATTAGCAATTGTTTATCTGAAATATAATTATATTAGATATATGCCAATGAGATTGTGACTGACCCAGAGGAATATCTCACATTAAACTTTAGACTTTAATAAAATTTCAAAATGATGCTTTTCTATATTATTTAGAAAAAATATTATTTACAAAAGTACATAATTTGCTAATTTAAAATCCTGTAAGTAATATTTCCAGTTGCTCATTAAAATAAAAATAAATATTTAAAAAATAAAATAATAAAATAAAATAAATATTTTACTTTCTATAAAAGGACATATAAATGATAATATACAAATATATGGATTAAACCACATTATATTTGTATTTGTTACCCATTTACATATAGCTAGAATTATATTGGTTGTTTTCCCAAAACCATTCAGGAAAATATATTTAATATTTTTTTGTTTCAATTCTTTCAAAAATAAAATAATTTATTACTTAAATTTGTTTTTTTCTTTCATCCTCAGTGCTTAAGTGTATCACATTTGAATAATTGTTTATGGAATATTATGGAATATTTAAAATATGCAGTGTTTTAGTAAAAATTGGAAACTGGATGGAGCACACACACACATCTCTCTTACATTTGGGTTTAAGAAATAATTTAGCAACATCACTATAAGCAGTTCTTGGAGTGTACCTTTGTCCCTGAGTCTAGTCTAAACATTTTTGTAATACCAAAAAAAAAAATTATCTGGACTTTTTCAGTGTGATCTATGCCAAGAAATCAAGGAAAGTGATAAAAGCTGGAAGAGAGAGTGTGCATTAGTGAATATTTATATTGGCAAGACCTGAAAATTTTATAGAAGTAAAACAAACACAGTGGTTGCTTATTTCTGAGAGGAAATCGACCTCACTGAATTTCTTTCAGGAAAACATTATTGCCCCAAATGATATAAATCTCAATTGCTATCTCTAACAAATTAACTTGAAATGCTGGCAATGCCAAGGAGCTGCATTAAGTTTTCTCTTGTTTACTTTTTCCTAATCACCATAAAAATCCTTAGTGAAACAATTATTCTTAAAACAATCAGGACAATATATCTCTATAAAGGAGAAAATCGATTTAACAACAAAACCAGATTTATCTCTATTGATCAAGAGGCGTTCGGTGTAATTTTAGTGAATTATGCCTGGCTTTCATTTCCTAGCAGAAATTTTTCAGTGATGCTCGAAAGGCAGATTGCAAACTACTGCATAATCTTTTGCATGCTATTTACCTGCTATTGTAATCACTGTTTAAAAATAACCAAAACAAAGCATATACAGGAGTCTGAACCAAATATTTATTTTCTATTACGTGAAACAGTATTACTATCGTGTGTGACTTAGTTAATAGTACTTACCTAGAAACCTGATGTCATTTTTTTTTTCAATTCATTAGTAAAGAAATCAGGTCTTTATAAAAGGATTCAGTGTTAAAGAAACAAATCCAAGTTCATCTTATGAGAACGGAATTAGAAAGATTAAGAGGTAACATAATTTTTTCTTCTCGAATAAGAGTAATTTTTAAAGACATTATTAACACTTTCGTATCTGAAACTTCTCAAGCAAGAAGGGAACAAAAAAGAATTGGAGGCAGATGAAGAAAAATTTAGTTACGCTGTGCTGTATGCCCTAAAAATTGTGTTAACATTTTAGGAGAAACATAAAAAAGGTGAATGTTCTAAAAATATCTTAGAGATGCTATTTATTGTTCACTTGAATACCTGGGTGAATGAATCATATTGGCTCATATCTCTTTGAACAGTAATACAAATATCTAAATGCATTTTGTCAATATAGCTTTAGAATATTTCTTGCTATGAAATATTGTACATTTTCTCCTTCTCCTGGAAGCATTTGAAAAGTTTATAAATAAAGCAATCCTTATTTAGAAAAAATGTAATTGAGATTTATATTCATATAAGTTTAAGTAAGCAATATGCCTATATACATATAACTGTACATAGTTGAAAGACACTTCCTTGTAAATCATATTGCATTTTATTTATTTTTTCATATTGCATTTTAATAAACAAAATGCTATTCAATCAATAGATAATTGCCTTTTCTTTTTTTATGAATTATAATTTTACTTTTATTATAAATAATATAAATAATGTACCTGTTAAATCAAAAGGATAATAATACAATTAAGATATCACTGTGAAAGACTCATTTTACTATTTTTAGAATTTGGATTCACAAATTCAGGTCAATTAAGTTGAGGTTGCCATGTATTCTTAATTTAAAGTCCATGTTCCACGGGTGTTCACAAAAATATAAAGTAACTTCATTTTGTTACATTAATGATTGCTTAATTGCAGTCTTCCACCACACCTAAAGACGTGGGTGGGGTTTTGTGCATTCATGCAAAGAAGTGTTGATATTGGAAACTGTTATATGCAGTTCTTACTGAATTTATAAAAAGCTTTATTGACATAAATAAAATTCTAACATCAAAGCAAAACAGTTTATGAAATATAAGAAAAGATCCCAACATTGAAGTATATTCTACTGTAATAATTCAATATTCTTCCTTTTTTAAGCCATCGACCCTTATTTAAACAAAATAAACAGAATAAATGAGTTTAGAATATTAAATACATATAAAAATACTTCTATTGAAAATTGATATTCACGAGTCGCCTAGACTAGCAAAAATAAATTGATAGTATAAATCTAAGCTGATTATAATCATATTTATGACTTGTCACTCTTTGTTTCAATTCTAATAACATTAATATGAACGTATTAAGAGTATTCATTATGATATTGAGCTATAACTTTCAAATTGGACAAGTAAAACCTATACAGTTTTCAATTAGTTTTCATATAATATGAGTAAGTAAGCTAGGATTTCATATTTTAGTGGTGGTTTTCCCATTATGTTACACAATTTTATGATTTCATAGTAAAAGAAACATCAGCAAATGTAAGTAAACTGGACTGCTTGTATACATTATGTTTCTTTGAAAACAATTGAAAATACCTAGAGCTTTTTATTAAAATAAAAGGTACTTTTTAAACTGAATTTTAATAAACCAATAAAATAATGTTATTGTTCAATAGGTAATAATTGCCTTTATATAAACTCAAAAATATTGTTTAGAGTGATTAATATACAATGCTCCATTATGCATCTGGGAGTGTTGATGCATAATTTTTAGTTCTAATGTTATTATGTAATTGAGAGAACATGTTCATTTGCTCTAATAACTACTAAGATGCACTTAATAAAATGAAATGTAATAATACTTGTAATTTAATCTATTCATGGAAGTAATTTTAAAAGTCTACCACTCTCCTTAATGTGGATAACATTCATAATTTATAAAGTGTTGTGATGCAGAATTGACAATGCCATTGTTTTTTACACTTTGAGATGATTCTGCAGCCTTCATATCATCTGCATACCAACCTCAGGATTATCAAGGGCAAACAAAAGATAATTAACACCAGAAACAGGCAAATGCAGGAGCTATCGACTGAGGTTCTCATTTAATGCAAGACTTCTGAAAACCAGAAAATGAAATAACTATAGAAGAGCTTGTCTCTGAAAAAAAATATTTCAATATTCTAGTCTTTATATAAACCTCCCCCCCCCACACACACACCCCAGTTTGTAGAGGTAACTTAACTGACCACATAATCTCGAGGTGATGTAGTCCCCATCTTTAACCGAGTTATTAGCAAATGTCATTTTTTAAAGAGTGAATTTCACATTATATATTTTGTAGTTGTAGTTTAATACCAGTTATAATCATGGGTTTATTTATAATGTGTGTATAAGAAGATAAACTACTGCCATAATAACTTCTATCTGTTTTCACGATTGCTAACTGGAATCAAATAAAAAGGAATTTTATGCAATTAAATAGACTCTGATCTTAGTTACAGGTTATATAGCATTATATACAGATATTATAATGTGTTTAAATGATGATTCCAATTCATCAAAATCTTATTTATATAAAATTATATTACTGGCAGAGAATATGCTATGTTAACCTTGGTTATATCACTATCTTAAGTGAAATTATTTATATCTTCCCAACTAAGCGCCCTTTAGCTCTTCATAAATCATCACTATTAGTATGATTCACATATAGGGCTATTTTCACTTTACAGTACAATACAGGGCAATCATTAACATTTTAAAAATTGAACTTCTAAAGTTCTCTGATAATAATTATAAAATTATGTTTGAAATAAATAAAGTGAGTTCATAACAAATTCCTAGGTTAAAGACTTTTTTAAATGTTAGACTTCTCTGATAAAGTATCATGTTATTAATAGTTTTATCTGAAGTGTGTAAGTTAGTAACAAGCCTCAGAGTTTATAGTCATAAAAGAATCATATTGGAACATGCCATTTCATCGGGATTTTTATATAGCATGTATAATTACAAATGTAAGTCTTCTGGAAATGATTATGCATTGTGGAGCTCTGATGTAATATGGTTGCTAGTTCATCTCCCAAATACAACTAGTCAATATGTATTCCGTAAAACTTCTATATTGGCAACATGATGAGAATATTTTCTTTCCCTTAGAGTTAATTTTTTTCTTATTGTCTATTAATACCAACTATCTGCACAACTTTCAAGAGGTGTCCAAAAGAGATTATATGTCACTTAAGTTTAATTCAATTCTACATAGAACTTAAGTTAATTGTGCTATATGTTTACACATTAAAATATCAAGTCATTGTCTATAAAAGAATCACAGTTTAAAATAAATGTCTCTTACACAACATGATTGTTAACAGAAACATTTTAGTCATGTCTCCAACTTCTTTCCACCAGCTCCTTCCCTCCCCATAAATTTTTCCTGTTGATACGTCCTAGAGCCCCATCTTTGGTTTTCTTCTTACTCAACCATATCTTCTCACACATCCCATTTAATGACCACAGCAAAGCCAATCTTCAGTTACCATCTCATAGATGTCCTGGAACTTTCTTCTAAAATTTGGGCCAAATAGGTATTTTCACCTAAATGTTCTCCAAAATGAACATATATAAAATATCTACCATTTATCTTCACTGTTACCACAGTCTAACCAGTGACATAAGCCAAGAACCTATGAGTCATCCTAGATTTCTCTTTATTCTTTAATCAATCCAAAAGCCCTAGTATTCTGCATCACAAACATCCTCAGAATGCCTTCTCTTCATTCCCATGGTCACTTATGTAGTATAGGCCATCACAGTTTTTGACTTCCTACTTGTTCTTTCAATCTCAAATTTCAACCTGCCCAATCCTAAAAATCAGGATCAGAGTTTTCTGGAAAGGGTCGGATAGTAAATATTTCAGGCTGTGCACCCATATAGTCTCTTTTGCAACTACTCAACTTTGTGATTCCAGCAGGAAAACAGCCATTAACACTTGTAAAAAGATGGATGTGGCATGTTCCAATAAAACTTTTACCAAAAAGGGCAGCCGATGGATTTGGCAGGTGGGTTGTAGTTTCCTGACTCGCGCTGTAAATTACCCCCATAGTAAAACTTCTAAATGACAAATCAGATCCCACGGTTAGTTTATTTATGTGTTACTTTCCATGACTTGCAAAAGAAAATCCAATCTCTTTAGCGTGATATAAAAGAATCTCTATGATACTGTTTCTACTTCTCACTGCCACTCCCCACACTGCACCTACATACTTAATGTTTGTTCATTCCCATCAATTTGCAGTTGCCCAGATCATCATTCTCTTTGTGTCTTTGCATGTGCTATGTTCATTATATGGGATATAGGAATGCTTTTTATTCTATTTCCCTGCTTTCTTAACTCAGGACAAGAACCATGTTTTTGTTTACCATTGCAACCCCAGTGTTTGGGCCAATGCCTCTAAGTAGTGTGTTGAATGACTAAATGATTGAATAAACACGTACAATTTTATAAAATACATGGATTTTTAAGAACTACTTTTATTTTTATTTCAGCCACTCAAATTATTTAACACTCCCTTGTCAACTATGTAGTCAGGAACAGTAGTTCACATGTTCGATTTGGACTGTGACCACTCCACTAAAAAATAGTGTTGCTCTGCCCCCATTAATATAGAATGACCTAAACTTAATATCTAGTATTATATGACTAAGATTACAAAAGTAGAAGGTAGAAAATTGAGGAAGGGGGAGCGAGAGAGCCATTTTACAAGCTGTCAAGCTCTGAGTTTGGTGTCACTTCTGTCCCTCTGAATAAATATTTGTGTTTGTGTACATGTATAAATATATATGTACACATTTACCATGCATACTTAATATATTTTTCCAAAACTAATAATATAAATGTAATACTGAAATAGGCCATTACTTGACCTCCTCTGAAGACAAAAATATTATTTCAAGATACTTAGTGTTGCAGGTTGGTCATTAGAAAGTTAAGTCATAGAATTATAGATGTGAGAAAGTGCCAGGTAATACAGAATTCTGGACAAGTGTGAACATTCAGTAGCTGAAAGTAGACTATTCTGGGAACATTACAAATATATCAATCCCTATATTAACTGAATTTTTTCTAAAATGCTCTTCTTAATAAAAAGCAAGCATAGTGTTGCCTCTGCATATAATTCTAGATAATGTAAGTTAATAATTTAGTGATTAAGATCTATTATATGAAGTCCTCATTAAAGAACATATGCTAAATTACTGTCAGAAAATACCTTCACACTTGAGCAAAATGCAGAATTATTCATTAATATACAAAATATATGTTGTCAAGTGATATTCTTTAAATTCAGTAATTTCTTATTAATGTGTATATGTTTACTTAAAACATTATTACATATAGATCTATTAGTAAATTTAAAGACCTGTAAATTTAGCTATGTAGCCCAAGAAGAGTGACTCATAGATGACTTGAACGTTTTACTTAAGGTAAATAACTACTGCTTCCATTGCTTGATCATATATCTGACTGTATCAAGTAAACTGAACTCTTCTTTTAGTCTTGTACTGATAAACATTAGTACAAGTCAAGGCACATAAAAGGTATATAACTGGTTTAACTATCTCTGATAAAATGTCTTATAATTGTACTGATTTGACTGATGGAAATATTTAAATTTTTAAAGCTACAGTTTTCTTGATTTACCTGAAAGAAAATCAGTCAAGGAGATTTTAATTATATATATATATATATATATATATATATATATATATATATACATACTTAATTATCTTTAAAAATGTATGATGGCAGTTAAAGATGGCCACACAGTCTTTGACACATCTCTGCAAGAAATGGGTCTGTTTTCTCTCTGGGCTGGTCTATGACTGCTTTGATCAGAAAAAACATTGGGAGCGATGCAGTGCCATTTCTTGGACAAGGCTTTAAGAGGATTGGCGGTCCCATCTTGGTTTTTAAGAGCCCCCAAGCTGCCATGTAAGAAGTCCAATTTTTTTTTAAGAGGTCCAATTTTATGTAAGAAGTTCATGCTGCAGAAACCATGTGGAGAGGGAATGGGAATACCTGGAGAAGAAGAGTGGTGCTGGTGAGTTCAGCCCTCATCAAGGTTCTAGGGAGTTCAAGGATGCTATGTGGGACTTCCAGATCAGACCAGCTACTGGCAGAAAGCAACTATTATGGCCTTAGGGATGCCAGTGGAGCACAAGAGTTGTTCACCTAAGACCTATCAAAATTTGTGACCCACAATCATGAGATATGATAAAATAGTACTTTGGACTCACATGTTTACATAGCGGTAGATAACAAAACAGACATGTGAACATCACATAATATACAAATCATAATTTACAGGTACTGACTGAAATTATAGGATACTATGAGATGACTTTTGTCCATGCAATTCATACAATAAATAGCTTTATTTTAGTCCAGAACAAACTCATTTCTCTATATTTTAAGAAATCAGAGCCCTTGGATGAATAACAACAGTTATTTAACAATTATTCACATGATCTTTTTACTCAAAATGAAGATTCTTATAAAATTAAGTTTAACCTGTTTTATTTATTTACAGCTTTATCTTGCTGAGCATTTGGTGTAGATTATCTCATCCAAATGACTCCTGTATCGCCCTAAGTTAGGCAGACAAGGATCATTATTTTCATTATATATATGGGAAAACTGGGACTTACAGAGGAGATGGTTTGCTTCAGATTGCCCAGCAAAGTGAGCAAACCCATTTTCAGAATCCATATTCATTTCTCTTGTAACTTCATCTACGTTGTCTCTGGCATTAGGCAGCCTATACATGAAACTTCTGTGCCAACACCTTACGCAAAGTCTGATACATCTCTCAAGAGATAAACCAAAGAGTTTCCTTCCTGAGTTAACTCACAGGATTTCTTCTTACAGTGCTAGGAATTTTCTGTCTAGCCAGAGGACACTTTTTGTTTAATATAACTTTAATGCTGATATGTTAACATATAGAACTGTTCTAAGGCTAATTACCAGGGATTTCTAAATAGTAACTTAGTGTTTGTGAGCAGAGTATGTACATTTTATTTCTGCGCTTACTGAATATGAATTTCAGGATATCAAAAGTTGGGCCTGATTTTCTTCACCAGTTTTCTTTAAAACACCATTATATTCTCTGTACTATATTTATACACACAAAAATCAGCCAACATGGGGATCAGTCAACTACTGAAACAGGTTGTTTTAGTCTTACAGACCTAAGCTATAAATTCATATCATCATCCAATTTTCTTCTTGGGTTCTTTTCATTTTTTTCCCCTTAAAAATTCCTCCTAATATCCCTAATTATTCCCAGTGTACCAATATTTTTAGAAAGTGATATTCTTTCTCATTGTTCACATTCCTTAAATATCAGTAAATTATCATCTCTACTTCTAAGCACTGCTTTGCCATGTTCTATCAAGTGAGATCCTGTAAGCTTTCTTCATTAATTACTGTCACCTTTTCTCTTAATCGTTTTGAATTTTTGAAACTTTCTTTAATTTGCCATCTTAAATTGGGATACCTAAAATTAAACATGCTATTCAGTGAGTTTTTTCACTGTAGCCTTATTCATCTCCTTACAGTATTAATCACAAGATTATTTACCTCTTTTAAGGTTTTCATTTTCAGTCATGTCCTAGTTATGATACATTCAAAATAATTTAAATTCTATAGTTGAGATATAAGGCTTCAATTCCATATTAACTCTTTGAGTGATAACTCTTACGTGTGCTAAGACCTCAGTAAAGTGAAAGTTCACGTGACAAAGAATGGGAAAGATTCCTAAGAAAAGTTTATGAATTGTTGGACGGTGCATTGTGTGTCAGGCTTATTTCAGGCCTAGGGAAGGTGCTTTTTACTTCGTCTAGAAAGACTGATTACCTTTAGGCAATTGCTTATGTATGTTATCAGAGAAGATAAGTTATGAAAACCAAAAGCAGCATTTATTAGACTTGAGCCGATTAATTAGGATAGAAAACAGATTCTCCTTTTTTGTTTGTTACTGAATCTCATATAAAACTGTGAACCTGTGAGAGGAAGTAAAGTGGCCTGTGGTGAACTGGAAGTCTTGTTTGTTCATCCCTGTTCTCCTCAAACTTACCAGTAGTTGTATTGACCAGCGTGGAAATAGATTCTTGTAGGGTATCAATTTCATAAGGATAGTGATTTTGTAAGAATAAGAGCAAAGACTTACTAAGAATCATTAACTGATTAAGCACTGTGGTGAGTACTTCCATATATTAACTAATTTAATCAGCATAACAACCCTAATTATTATCATTCTCAATTTATAGATGAAGAAACTGAGACTCAGGCTAAGTGACATTCTCCTGTCTAACTGTGAGTTATGCGTAGAGCTGGTAATTAAACCCAGGTGGTCTGGCTTCAGTCTCCTTTAATTATTCTTGTGATTTTTTAAACTTGAGAGTACATCGGATCACTTTGAGGGCTGGTTAGAACAGATTTCTGGGCTCTCCCCCACCCCACCCCCACCCTCAGAGTTTCTGATACGGTATGTCTGGAGAGGGGACCAAAGCTTTGGATTTCTCTCAAGTCCCCAAGTAATTACGACATCTCTGGTCCAGAGACCACACTTTGGGAACCACTGCATTACACTACACCACCTCTTAGGAATTACTCTTGACAAGTCAGATAGCATATAATTTTAGGTTCTATGAAATTTTGCTTTAAGGGTTTTTAATATTTACCTTGATCAAAGCAAATAATGGATCAACTTACAGTAATGGTATGTTATAATTAAGCTAGCCATTAGGAAAAGCAAGCAGGCACAAATTCATTCATTCAATAATCATTTATTTAATTGCCAATCATGGGTTTAGGGGCCTGAAATATAATGATGAGAAATGTATTGACCTTGCTCCCAAGAAATTCACTTTAGGGAGACATAGAAACTGATAATTCAGAAATAGTGTGATGAGTGTTGCAGGGGTGAGGCAAGGAGGTGTGAATTTAAAGGATTAGAAAAAGTTTCACAGGGGCGAGTTCTTGAGTTGTCTTAACAGTAGTACATTTTCTAGCGCACAGGGCATACACAAAGTCACGGAGATGGAAAAGGGCATGTTGAATGTTGGAAGTTATTAAGAGTCTGGTTGCCTACAGTTCAGGGTTGAAGCAAATGGGCGGGAGGCTGAGTAAAGGAAGATTAACATGGGTATGTAGAAGTTTATTAAAGCATGATGACTTTGGATGAGAAGTCGGTGAGAGGTTTCAGCAAGAACTAGATCAGTGGTTCTTCTAGGAAGGTAACTCGGGCAAATGCAGAGCTAACAGTGATAAAACCTAGAAGCTGTTTGGAAAACAGTTTAAAGCAAGGGAACTTAAGGGCAGGGAGGCCATTCCAGGAGAAAGAAGTTGTGATAGTGATCTAAGGTATAAGAGCTGTGGGGTTTGTATAGAAAAGAGTGGATTAGATAAATGAATCATGCCTGAATGATGCTATTTGAAGTATATCCATATTTTAATCCAGTTAGCACATGGAAGAAACCACTAGATTGGGCCGTACTATTTTCTGTCCTACAAATAATGAAACTGAAGCACAGAGAAAGTATCATTTTCCCATAGTCACGCTGCTCGTCAGTGGTAGAGTCGGGCTTTGAACCCAGGCATTCTGGCTCCAGAGTCTGCTTTATAAGCAGGGCTGGGGATGGACTGGATAAGGCAAGTAAGAGAAAAAAGGAGATGTTTGGAGTACTTCCCAGGCCTAGCACATATCTAGGCTAATAAATATGTCACAGCATCCAGTGGCTATAGCCTGGCCAGCTGATCCATTCAGGTGATGATCCAGTGGAATGAATAGGAGACCACATATCTGTTTCAGCAGGTTTCCTTTATTATTTCTCTCAAAGGCTGGAGTGAACATGATGCCTAGCAGAGAGTGAGACAGACATCTCCTCTCGTGCCATTATCATGCTAGCACAGGGGTAGCACATCTTCCTCTGACCTACCACGCTAGGGTTACAGTTCTGACAACAACTATTAGCTTAATGCTGGGACTCTCAGCCCTGCTTCAAATTTTGTTCAGTCAACATTTACCAAGGGCCTGCCATTTATTAGACATTTTTGTAGGTGATAGAGGTGTAGAAATGAAATAGATATAGTCCTGGCTTGGGTGAGTCAAATATGCGCGTGTGCATTTCATTATAGTGTGGTGCTGTGGTAGGCGAAGTGTAGGGTGCTAGCAGTCCTTGACGGGGTCGGGATCAAGCAACACCCTGGCAGTATGGCCACAGCTGCCAAACTTCTCACCACTGCCCAGACAAATAACTACAGCCCCTCTTTTTCACCGTGAAGGAAAGTAGAGTGAAACTGAGTAAGAAGATACAGAATAAAGGAGAAGGAAAGGGAGGAAGTTTCATTGTAGTCTCTCCTTTATCTGGTGGACTCCTGGTTATCACCTTCCAGTCAAGGCTCTTCCCTGACTACAAAGTAGTCAGACCAGTGTGGTAGGAACAATAAATACTGAGGCATTTCCAAATTTGAAATCTACCGAAAAGACATATCTACTGAAAAGACATCCCCTTCTTCAAGTCTAAGATAAAGGCACAACTTTCTGTCCCTAGTCATTTTACCACCCGGAAAAGAAATACTTCCATTTACTAGGCCTGGCTAAACATCATTCCAGGGAAGATATGAAACAGGCCAAAAAAAAAATGTGTTCATAGAACTTTCTTTTCGATACTCGGTTTCTATGGCTTGAAAGTTCAGAGGGAATTTTTAGGAGTACAATTGAAAATACAGGATATCAGCTAAACAGTTTCATCAGATAAGAATACACAGAAGAAAAGCTTGCACAATAATTCACTGACTCTGATAAAGGGAAAATGATTAAATGGGTTTGTGTGTTGTTTTTTAATGGACCGTGTTTAAATATAGTCTTCATCACATGACTAAAAAGAAAAATGATGCTATCGTTGAAAATATCAAACTTTTAAAAGCTCTTTTCTCTTCTTCAATAGCTAATATTTTGAACTCTCACGCTCTTTGGAATATATTCTGAAACCTCGAGCCCTTAGCAATTTAGAGAATTCTGCAGATCACAGAGAGAATGAGAATTAAAAACAAAAGCATTTCATTCCAAAAACAAAAAAAAACAAAAAAAACAAAATTTATTCCTAACATTTTATTGAGTCTCAAATTGTCTTAAAATCTCAACAGGATTGTATGGATTTTGCATTTTTATAAGATTGTATTACTTAAAATTAACCTTTTGATACTGGAATATATTTGGGAAGATGAGACCTGCCTCATTTTCATGAGCGTTATTCCATCTGTAGGTAAGCTACATGAAAA
>NC_132855.1:7006702-7034202 GCF_048164855.1 Canis lupus baileyi
ATATGAAAAAGAGTTAAAAGTCAGTCAGGAAAGCCAATTGTGGGTGGTGGTTCCTGGAACTGTTCGCACATTTTGCATGCATGGGCAAAGAACACTGAAATGTCCCCAATGTTTCTACTGTATCCAGCTTCTATCAGCTCTAATCTCTCAATTCTCAGTATGGATTGCTCCCTAGGGGTAGGTTAGAGACTATGGGAAATGGCCATTATAAGACCATTATTGCACTCTGTGGGGTAAATCATGAAATTATATTGTAGCCAATACAAATAAAAAGCCAAGAGGAGAGTTTGTCATTGATATTTAATGAAACTGAAGTTACTGTGCTTACATTTTATGTGTATAAAAAGTTGTGTTAAATCCAAAGCACCGTACTACTGACCTAAGGAAACCATTGTAGTTTTAAGTCTCTCAAGTTTTATTTATTGTCTTGCATGAGAAATTATTAAATAAAATTGGAGTCCTTGAAAAAATGAATGGTATTTATTAAAGAATTACATATAAATTTGAAAAGTAGGGCTTCTAATATACGCATACAACTAATTTGTAGGTACTTTTTTTTTTATGCCACAAATGAACTATTTGGTCCTAATAAAGGGTTACACAGTCGATTAGAAAATTAGAAATATGAGCACCATGGAGGTGGTGGTGGGGAATGTAAGTATAAGCAGGTGCTCAGATGTACCCATAGATGGTTTCAGGATACTAAAAGCCTAAAATCATAAAAGCTGTTTATGAGGATCATTTTACAGACAAAAGCAATTATTCTGACTGAAAAAAAATCTACCAATTGAATTCTACAAGCACTTCGACTAAATATTTCATTGAACTAGCTAGTAGTTTGAGTAAAATGACTGATAAACCAACTCGTTATTATGGTATCACATAGACATGTCCAGAATTTTAAACACTTATTAAATCTAATGTTAATATTCCCAAAGTACCCTCTAAAATATACAAATGAAATCTTCTAATAAGATTACTTGTGAAAGTTCATATTCATTTAATGACTTTTATTAAAAATGACGTTTTGATTTAATAATCATTATAAGTTGAATTTATAATTTTAAATTTTCCAGGTTCAATCTGGGATTCAGAACATTTTAGTAAATGCTAACCTCTAAAGTACTGGAAATAATTAGAATAAACTCCTAAGGTTAATATATAATAGCACCTTTTTCCAATTAGGTCTCATAAATGACCTATGAATATTCAAAACTTTCAAGCTTAAATCACTGAATATTTCTAAACAGTTACTTAGTAGCTGGCAAGATACACACAGATATCTGGCACTGTTCTATGGGATTATCCTCAAGTCGATTAATATTATTTTGGGCATCCTGTATTTTAGTTACAGATGTGACCTCTTATGGTTAGTGTGCCTTAAGGATCAAGGCTTTGAGAGGAGCTAAGTGGTCTCCCTACTCTGATTCTGTTCCCTAATTCCCTGCGCCACGCTCACTGGCTCCTCAGTTGCAGTGTTGCCATCTCATGAGAATCCAATTCCTTTGGGTTTACTTTTTTGGGTTGGATTTTAATGGAATAAAGAAACTGTGCGAAAGTCTTGAGTTCTGGATAAAGAGCAACAGCAAACAAGAGGTATTTTTAAGACACAAACAAACACATGGAGGTAATTTTTGAAAAAGGATAGCAACAAAAGTATGTTCTGTGGAATTTTTTGAAGAATTTTAATATACAAGGGGTATTTATTTCATTATGTCACTGCCTTGTACACAAATCTGTGTGACCTGAGACAGAGGATGAGACAAGATTAAGCCAAAAGCTCTGTCATTCTCAATAGGTAGGACTCAACGGACCTATGAGCAACAGCATTTCTGAATAATAACCTCTATTCCAGACGCCAGATATCATCCTTAAAATATCAGGTTTACTTCCTACTCCAAGTCACTTTACATGCTTATTGGTCCAGGTGCCGTCCTCAAACCTCTCTGTGTACACAGAATCTGAACTTCCTCCCGGCTCTGTGTTTTACCCACGCACAACCTGTCTACTGTGCAAGGACCACCTTTTATATACTTCTAAAGACTTTGCTTGACCTGTCCAGTTTGCACTGCTCTCCCACTTTGCCCCTCCTAAACATCTTTTTTTGGTTAATCATTCTGGTGCTCAAAACTACAAAATCTTTGAATCCTAGGACTATATCTATTTATGAAAGACACAGAGAGAGAGGCAGAGACATAGGCAGAGGGAGATGCAGGCTCCATGTGGGGAGCCCGATGTGGGACTCGATCCCAGGACCCTGGGATCACGTCCTGGGCTGAAGGCAGGCGCTCAACTGCTGAGCCACCCAGGCGTCCCAATCCTAGGACTATATCAAACATAATTTTATTCAATGCTCCTATTGCCCAGATTAGGAAAGAAGTCACTTTCCAAGTGACTTTCCAAGTAAGTACAGGTAGAGCCAGGATGAGTACACATGCTGGCTTCTGGAATGTTTCTTAGAACCTTGTTATTCCGGCTATCCCACGTTGCCTTAATCAGGTGCACTATGGTTCCTTTGAGCGGTGGCTGCACCTAGTCTTACCAATGAGGCTCTGACCTTCGCAGATCAGCAGAGCTATACATAGAGCAAACACCTAGTAAAGACGTGTTGATCGAATAAATGATGTGCCATCGAGTCACCAAGAGTTTCACTTGCACTAATTCTAAAAGAGAACATTTTGGGATGCCTGGCTGGCTCAGTCCATGGAGCATGCAACTCTCGATCTCAGGGTCATGAGGTCAAGCCCCACATTGGGTGTGGAGCCTACTAAAGAGAGAGAGAGAGAGAGAAAGAGAATTTCTTTCTGAAATTAAGTATTCTTGGAATCTTTTCCATCCAGAATTAGTTCATCAACAAGATATGAAACCTGGGAAAGATGTGAATAAAATTTTCCCTTAAGGTTACTGTATTAGGCTGCTAACTTACTAAAAAAACTAAAGCCAAAGCCAATAATTATTAATACTCAATTTTTAAAATATTGATTGCAACCAATGTAATACCTAAGAAAGAAAGAAAAAGCAACAAGGGAGGTTGAGTATCTCTGAGAATAAAATTGCTTGAAAGTTATAGGATCTCCATAAATGGATGAAGTCCTTTTCAGTAAAAATACAATTCTATCATGATTATCCCTATTCATAGGAAGTGTCTCATTTTTAGATCTCAAAGCGCTCCATGCTAACACTTGTTTTGTAATATGGCAATTGAAGGGAGATTGAACACAAGGAAACCATGTGCCTTCGGTGGGTTGCAGGACAAATGGGACATTAGTCTTTCCTGTGGCCATTAGCAATATCTTTCCCTTCTTGCACCCATTACAGATATGAGGCTCATTTAATTTATTTCTGTAAAAAAAAAAAGTGGGTATTTCTGTAATGTTCATTTCCTTAAGGTACCTGATGTGTTAACATCACTAAGGATAATTAATTCTTCTAGGGAAAATGTTCCCCTCCACCAGAGGAACGTTTCTGACAATTTGGATAAAATAAAGTATCCTTTTTAAATAAAAACCCTCTCTGTTCAGCGCTCACCAATTCTTCCTTCTGTATCCCCTTCTCCAATGAAATTATTTTACTGTTTTTAATTACCAGGGTGTATTAATATAACAAAATTATGTATTTAGTAGTTTGATTAACTTATACATAGAGTATAACGTAATACTAAATAGTTTAGGCACCTCATTTACAACCTTTGGTCATGCAGTAGTGGCTAAGTGGTTAATAATATAGTGGGCTTTGAGGTTCAAATATTTGGGGTTTGAATCCTAGCTCCCTTACTTCCTAGCTACGTTGACCTTAGGGAAGTTACTTAACAACGTCTCTGGACCTCCTTTCCTTTATCATAAAGGAGGAATAGGAAAGTACCTATTTTATATAATTGTTATGAGGATGAAATGATTTTTTAAATATGTAAACCCGTTGGAACACTGCCTGAGTCATAAGTGATCAATAAATATTAGATACTGTCATGATATAATTACAACCTTAAATACTTTTTGGGAGAAGATATAGTATAGATACATGAATTATTTTTTGAGCACTATATGAGCTTAAAGCTTAATTAGCTCTAAAAATATTTTAGTCCTTCTCCCAAAGTGAGATTTTTATTACTGTATCAGAAACGTCATACAAGATTGATATATGTGCCCCACATATCAGATGCCAGCATTAAGGTTATTAAAGTAACCCTAATAACAGCTGCCCTTCCTTAAAAGTACATTTAAGGTAATAAAATCCAGGGAACAAAATACCACCACAAATTCCTATAATTATTACCAAGAATTATTTACTAATAATTTCCTGAACACTAAACCACTAAGCCCAAAAGCTCTCAGATGTTACATCTCAGATGATTTTTATTTCTTTTTTTTGGTATTTTTTAAAGATTTTATTTATTTATTTGAGAGGGAAAGAGAGTGCACAAGCCAGGTGTGGAGCAGAGGGAAAGGGACAGTCTCCACGCTGAGTGCAGAGCCTGATACAGGGCTCAGTAGCCTGACGCTGAGATCACCATCTGAGCTGAAATCAAGAGTCCAATGCTTAATTGACTAGACCACCCAGGCACCCCAAATCTCGGATCATTTTTAGATCAGCAGACAAAAGCCAATTTCAAAGTAGAAGGGCCGTCATTGAAAAGCTCTATACACAGAGCTCCTACACGCATTCTCCTCTGTCATCCACCTCAGGCTTCATCATTATTTTGTCAGTGAAATCATTAACATGCATGCATTGAATGGTCCAGCCTGCATCACATTTGCTGTGCATATTAGGGCTTAGGAAGTCTGATAATACATGTTGAGCTGGAGGAACCTTAAATAAATTAACTCAAAGTTGACTAAAAAGTGGAACTTTTCAGAGATACAGCAATATTTGTAGATCTGTTAGGAAAAAAAAATTTCTGCCAAAAATTCCTTCATGATTAAGCCATCATGTCTGTAATGATGTAAAGAGCCTCAATCTTGCTTTGACAGGAAGAGCCAATAACGTAACTATTATCTCTTAATGCCAATAATTAACTTAGCAAAAGTTTATTGAATACCTTCTATAGGTAAGGCATTGTGGGGGCATTAAATATCTATGAAAGAACTTAAAGTCAGATGTGGAAGAAATATGTACTCAAATAACTACAAGATGGCCCATCATAAGTGTACTAAGAGAAGGAACAATGAAGTGAGATGGGAGGACTTAATAGCTGGGAGAGATTATTTGCCTCGAAGAAGAATCCCAAAGCAAGTATACTCTTAATGGAATTATTTTAAGGTAATAAAGTAAGAGAAAGTTCAGATGGACCAAAGAGAGAAATCTTTGCCTATCTTGGTGATAACTCTTCCTGGGTTTGAAGGTGGTTTGGATATTCGTCATGCCATTCCTGCCCCAACTGATTTGAAATTTATGCACTGCTTCCTCCAGTGATGACTTGAGGTGTCTTACAGATTAAACTGCCCATCTTAATAGAGTCCTTAGTAATAAGTAAAGGAGAAGCTACTTCAAAGAAAATCAGTTGTTTCCAGGAATAAAAAAGATGATATACATTTGGAACATAAAAGATTTAGCTTTATGTTTTTAAACTTAAGGACATAAAGAAAGAAAAGCAAAATTAGTGGAGTCACTGATTTGTTATTGTCTTACTCATGAGATCTTGAATAAAGGATAGCAAAGAGACTTATTTTTAACGTATCTTTAAGGACGGAGTCTACAAAGTCTGGATTGGATGGTTTTCTAGCCATTCATTTATTTATTGGGCACCTAACAGAAGGTAAACTGTAACGGTCCTTAACCTGATAAATATGTTGCATTTCTTTAAGTGGATTTGGAAGCAAGTTCATCTTTTATTTTAAAGCAAATGATCCACTTGGTAAATAGAGGATGGATATTCTTTCTTTCCTTTTTTTTTTTTTTTAAGAGTTTATTTATTCATGAGAGACACAGAGAGAGGGGCAGAGACACAGGCAGAGGGAGAAGCAGGCTCCCTGCTGGGAACCCGATGTGGGACTCGATCCCCGGACCCCAGGATCATGCCCTGGGCTGAAGGCAGGTGCTCAACCACTGAGCCACCTGGGTGTCCCAATAGTGGATATTCTTTCAAACTAGAATGTACAAATTCATTGTGAATGGTTTAAAAACTCTTCTTTCCACAAAATAGAAGAACTCTAATTCAGCTACGCTACATCTACCACTTCCTATTTACTACAGAAAAAGCAGTGACTTCCATTTCTTGCTTAAAGAAGGCATACCCACTTCCTAATTTAGTGTAATTTACACTTGGGAGAATTAGAATGCTATTTGGAAATTCTTTAGATAATCGGAGGGAAAGTATTTAGCAGTGGAGAGATGGAAAGTCTGTTGTTACTCCCTGAACAGAGAGTTACAAAGCCGGTAAATGAAATGGAAGAACTTCTACAAGGATAAAAGTTACTTCCTGTTATAAGTGAAAAGAGATCAGTTCAATAGACGTGATGTGCCCACCACTGAGCTAGGGGCTGATGTGGACAATGGTTTTCATGGAGTTTCCAGTGTCACAGAGGAGGCAGGACATATACACAAGAAACGCTGATCCCAGGCAGAATATGATATCACAATTGACAAAGTGTTAGGAAAGAGAGGAGGTAAATCCCAGCAATGCGATCAGTGAGTGCTTTATGAAGGAGGCAGGTGTCACTTCAGGTAGGCTTTGAAATATGTGAAAATGTTCATAATGCAGAGACAAGGCAAAGAGCCTTCTGAGTGGAAATGGGGAAAATGGATAATCTTAAATGTGTTGTGGGAACCCTGAGAGTGTGCAGAGGCCATGGAGAAAGGAGGGTTGGTAATAAAGAAATATGTTAGAAAGCAGAACAAGGTCAGATGGTGAAGGGCCCTTGAGTTGCATTTTATGGAGTTTAAAATTTATTCCCTGCCAGCTGAAGGGCTATTGATGGTTTCTGAGCCCGGCAGTGAAAAGACAGAAGAGTTTTTGGAGGACTAACTTGCAAAGCCTAGACTTTGTGTAGGACACTGGACGTAGGGTTACCAGTTAGGAGGTCACTAAACCAGTGTAATAAGATGATGATGGTGAGGAGTAAAGTGGAGGGGTTAGAAACAGTGGAGGGTAAGTAAAGAATTTAGGTTGTAGGCCATGGAGTAAAAAGACCTTGTATCCATTGCTCCTAAATCTAAATACATATGTGAAATGGTTCCCTCATAAACTCTACCGTGGAGCTGGAAGGTTGTAAATCTATGTCAAAAATTCTAAAAGTTAAAAGAGATGACGACTTGATGTAACTCACATGCAATTTTGATGAATCTTTGTCATTTTAATTGAGGAGAAGTTGATCCCAGAAAACTTGGATATTAGAAAGACCGGAAGATATTGAAAATGAAACCTTATCATCCTCTTTGTGATTGAGATGCCGGTAGCAGCAGTGACCACAAAAACTCATAAAGGCTGTTGATATTTCGCACTTAGAAATCTGGTTTATTTTTAATCTTTAGTCTGTGTTTTTATGTCATTTTAAAGGCTTCATCAAAATAAAAGCCTTCTGCACAGCGAAGGAAACAATAAAACTAAGAACAACCTATGGAATGGGAGAAGATATTTGCAAATGACAAATCTGATAAAGGGTTAGTATCCAACATCTATAAAGAACTTATCAGATTCAACACCCCAAAAATGAATATTACAATTAAAAATGAATAGAAGGCATGAATAGACATTTTTCCAAAGATGACATCCAGATGGCCAACAGGCACAAGAAAAGATGTTCAATATCACTCATCGTCAAAAAAATACAACTCAAAACTACAATGAGATATAACCTCACATTTTTCAGAATGGCTAAAATCAACAACACAAGAAAACTGGCTTTGCTGAGGTTGTGGAGAAAGGGGGACCCATCTTATACCGTTGGTGGGAATGCAAACTGGGACAGCCACTCTGGAAAACAGTATGGGGGTTCCTCAAAAACTTAAAAATAGAACTATCCTAAGATCCAGCAATTGCACTACTAGGTATTTACCCAAAGAATACAAAAATACTAATTCAAAGGGATACACACACGCCCTGACGTTTATAGCAGCCTTATGTACAACAGCCAAATTATAGAAACAGCCTAAGTGTTGATCAACTGAGGAATGATAGACAACACGTGCAATGGAATACTACTCGCATGTAAGAAAGGATGAAGTCTTGCCATTTGCAATGAGATGGATGAAACTAGAGAGTATGAAACTAAACGAAGTCAGTCAGTCAGAGAAAGACAAATACCATATGATTTCACTCATATAGAATTAAAAAAAAAACACAAAAAACAAATGAGCATGGGGAAACCAGAGAGAGAGAGAGAGAGAGAGAGAGAGATTGGTGGGCAGATGGGTTAAGCAGGTGATGGGGATTAAGGCGAGCACTTGTGATGAGCACCAGGTGTTTTATGGAAGTGCTGAATCACTAATTTTACAACTGAAACTAATATCATACTGTTTGCTAATTAACTGGAATTTAAATAAAAAAAGGAAAAAAAATCTTTTTTAAAACTGAATATCCAAGGAAAAGGACATAAAGTGTGACTACCTTCTCGAGTCCAAAAAATCTAGTTATTTCCAGAGATGAGTAACAAAAAAGAAGAGAGGTAAGCCTTTTTAAAAGTAGGTAACACATATCTGTGAGGGGCTTACTAAGAATCTCCAAATGGTGAATTTTAAAAATGTCCCTACCTTACCATCAACTCAGATACTGATGAACTCTAAGAGAGGGCTCCCAAGCCCTGTCATCCCGCAGGTACACCTCTCTGGGCAGGCTGCCCATAGCAAGGCAGAGGAATTCTCACTTGTTCTCTGAACCAGACCCATGCTTTGTATCTTAGTCACCTCTGCTCATAATCCTTAAATCCTTTCCACCTGTCCTTTCTTTCCTCATCTCTGCTTAATATTACGCTGAAAAATTTGATTACTATTTTTGCAAGCCAAACATGTCAAATAGCAATAATTTCATAAAGTTCACCCTACAAATCTACTTCATGTTAAGCCTAACCCCAAGCTACAACCCTCACAAAGCCTTTTCTGATTCTCTGTGTGGCTACACTTAAGTCTTTAAATTTATAGTTTGGTTGTAAGGCCCTATATTCCTTTACTTGGTCTCTCTCACTATCTATGTGCACATCCATCCCACTATTAGAGTTTTACATCTTTGTGGATTTAGACCCTCTGCCCACTTTCAGCACAGTGTGATGCACCCAATAGTTGCTCATTAAATGTTTATTCAATTCGAATGAATGCAGCTCACCGCTGTTCTGTTCAACCAGCCAAGGCTCTAGTAGAAGGAAATGCCAAGTAGTAATTGATTTTTATGCTCTAGTTCAATCTTTTGGTTTTACCGCCCACACTCAGTAAATGGTATACACCAAAAACACAGAGGACTAACCACATTGACAGACTGATTCATTGCCTAAAGAAATGTGTCGCTCCTTTAGTTGTGAAATTTGTAAGGACCCAAGGCACCAATGAAAGGCAGAAGAAATGTTAATGTTTGCCTATACCCTAAAGCAAAGAGTCAAATTATAATGGGGAAGTTTATCTTTTTAGATTGTGGTCACACAGTATATTCCCTAGAGGAATGTAAATTGTCTTCATTTGCTCCTTACTCAAGTAAAAGGTCCGATGAAGTGTTTCTGGTTTTTGTTTTCTTTTTAGAATAAGAAAGTGAACAAAGTTCCCTTACACTGAGACATTCAAAATGTATTTAAGTAAATGGATGTTAGACTACAGAATCAACGGTGTGTCCTTATTTAGATATTATCAGATGTAATAATTAAAATATTTATATAGTGTCATTATTTATGAGAAACTCAGTGGCATAATGTAAATTTGATCGAGCCTTTCAGAAATTCAATATTTACCAACACCATGAAGCTAATGATAAAATCTTAAATCTTAAATGCTACAGATGTCAACAAAGCTGTGAAAAAAATCTACAATTAATGGCTCATGTCTACAAGACAGGCAATATCGGGAAATGTAAAGTTAATTTTATCAAACATTTACAAGTCAAAACTAAACGTAAGAATAGATTAAAGTTGTTTTTTTGTGTTTTACTCATTATAGAAGATCCCCTTGTATCTCTTCTTTGGGTAATCCCAGTTATTTCAGAAAAACTGTAATATATTTCATAAAGCATACCTCCTAAAAGAGTAATAAACATTTTTTACAAAGAGGTATAATACATCTTATAAAACCCCTCTAAGAATATTTTCAATCTTTCCCCCTGCCCTAGCACACCAGAAGGATAAAACATTCTATCAGTAACTATGGGTCATTACTACAAAAAATGTAACTCCCAGGGTAATAGTCAAAAACCTATCCTCAGATATTAAGGCCCTAATGCTTCAATTTTACTATGGAAATTGATTTTATTTGGCCCAATATAGCAATCACTATCTAGTGAAATAAACTTATATATTCAGTTACTTTGAGAAAGATACCACACATACTGAAATATGTGTAGTCCTTTTTTTTTTTTTAAGATTTTATTTATTTATTCATAGAGACACAGAGAGAGAGAGAGGCAGAGACACAGGCAGAGGGAGAAGCAGGCTCCATGCAGGGAGCCCGACGTGGGACTCGATCCCGGGTCTCCAGGATCACGCCCTGGGCTGAAGGTGGCACTAAACCACTGTGCCACCGGGGCTACCCCAGAAATATGTGTAGTCCTTAAACCATGTTTTACTTCTACTTAATTTAGTTTGGATATCTTTAACTTACATGGGATACATTGGCTAACTCCAACAGAAAATATTTATAGTCATACAAATAAATCCTTTATTTCTTATCATCATGTCCTAATTGTTGATTAATGACATTAAGAAATATCAGAGCACACAGATTATTGCTATAGGCTAATGCTGTCTATTGATTTGTATAGGTTTTGACTGTTTCACAAAAAACATCAATATTTTTCGAATTAAAAGGTAGTATCTGGATAAGATGGAATTTCCTTGTAGCTATCTACTGTGTCTATTCAGTTCTTGGCACAGAACTGTTGCATGAATAATGATAACCACTAGTATGTAAGCATTATAAAAAGTCAAAGTATATGATTAGCATTTTATCAATTTTATGTGTGTTTGAATAAAATTTGATTCAATTAGTTTGTATTTGCTAATGGCACAGCCCTCATGCTTACTACATAAATATCCTTGTTTTGTAGATGTAAAATGAATCCCAAAACATAAACACTGAATCCTTTATTAAGATGGAAAGATGTAGTTTCATGAGACCTGATTTTTGGTTTTGTCTGTTATTTTTGAGTAGCTAACTCACTATTAACTGATATCTTAGTAAATACAATCACATCAAAAAATAATTTTTAAAAAGTCAGGATTTTTTTCCCCCAAAGAAGTTTTACAGGAAAACTGGTGAAATAATTGATGTTCATTTAGAAAGCATTTGAAAAATGGAGATTAGGGAAATTCAATTTTACTCATTTCCTTCTAGTACATATACAAGGAAATGATATAATTATATTTGGAATTTAAGGGTAGCTTTATAAAAATTACAAGTTTAGTTATATCCATTTGTATAAAGTCATGTTAAAATGAGAAACAAAAAAAATAAAAATAAATAAAAAAAAAAATAAAATGAGAAACAATTCATGTTTCTTAAACACTTGTGATATTTGGGGTAGGAAGTATTTTAGTTTAACATATCAAAGAAATAAGCTAATAAATAAAACTAAAGTTATAAAAGGAAAAGTTTGTTTTTAAAAGAGAATATTTTCTTAGTACTTTTTCAAGCGATAGATGATCTTAGGCTAATGTGAGTAATTAAATCACAAAGTTACTTACTTGTCATTAAGAAATTATTTATTTAATTTTACTTAAGATTTTATCCTTTTGAAATGATAATGTTCACTCCTTCCACTAAAATAGTGATTTTATATTTTAAATTAAGCACACATTAGAGAAATATTTAATTCTCTTATTTACAAAAGTCAATAAGAAGTCCATATAATTAAAGCTACTAGACATGGTAAATTCACTGTTAACTAATTAAATCATAAAACAGATCTTTACTACTATGGCTCAATTTTTCTCCAGTTTATTATTTTCCAAGATTTTCTCTTTTGTAAATTAAAATAACATTTATCACAAAGATTTTACTGTTGACTGAATTATCTTTATTTTGATTTGAACAAGTCTACACATAGCTGCCATTAGAACAGTACTCAGAACCACTACTCCAGAACTACCCAATTTCAACAGATAAAAATTCTGCTTATCTCCTGATGAAAAGAAAAATATTCCTCCTTCCAGAAATGTATAACCCTTAAGAGGGATAGAAAAATTGGAATGAGCAAATGATTCCTCATTCCACATGTACCTTGTATTATTTATTTTACTCGGAACATAATTAGAAAATGCCCTGCTCAATTTCCTATACTTTTTTGCCTTGGCTAAAGATAAACAGACAAATAGATTTTAATTTTTCATCTTAAGGTTGGAATACAACTTTAATCCTAGTATCTTTAATAAATCTTATATCTCCCCTAATCTGTCACCTAAAAAAACCACAGCCATTTAGTTTTTGATTGCACAGGAATATCATTTCCAGATGATTATAATAAAAGTTTCTCTTCTAAGATACATTGCCAGTCTTAAGGATGCAGTTTATAATTCTATCCTACATCCCAATGGGTCTGACCCTGAGATGGAGTTCCAAAGTTCTATTTAAAGTCAATAGAAGTTCTAAGAAATATAACAAAAAGGTGGATTAAGGTTAATAAAACATAATTTTATAAATTGCATGCATATATATGTATATCAAAATTTCTCTAAGATTCCCTGCCCTTACCTTCAGCAGTATATTGAAATTTATTCAAATTTATGCAACATTGTTTAAAGAAACTGGATTTTACATGATTTGAAGGCTCACTCCCAAATGATTTCAGATAGTTTTGCTGCAGTGCTCTTAAAAAAACATAACAACAAAATACATTATGATTTATCATTCTGTTTGATTTATAAAAGTAATAGGTGTGATCCAAACAACTGCAATAAAAATGAAAATATGGATGTAATTACTTTGATCTTGATGAGTACAAAAAGATTTTGCCCAATGTCAGAATCACACTGGTTGCCTATTGAGATACGGTTGGTAGTATTCCATTTTGTGTCTCATAAATGGAAGCTTTCCACAAACATTAGGCTATGGATCTAAAGATCCTTACATTTCTAATCTGTTGGCCAGTGAAACAAAAGACAGTCTAATTTACAGCTTGACACTCAGCCATAAGTCAGCTTTGGGCTGCTCCAGACCTCCTTTAAACCATTCATCCAAGATTTGTGTTTTTTCCTTGTTTCTTGGACTAAGTTTCAGCCAAAAACGTCAGGATGGATGTAGAGTACACAAAATGTATGTCCCTGTTCCGTTCTAATTCCTTCTTTGATAACTTGGGTTCGGGTCCTTGAAGACCTCGCCCTCAAAGTCCTTGTAACTGGGCCCTATGGCTGTGGCTAGCTCTTCCGGATGCGGCTCACCCATTTTCCTGGACTGCTGTCTGTTTCCCTTTGCTGAAAGTCCTGATGAGACACTGCCCACCCACTGCTAGCGCTTGATGAAGCTCTCTCCTGGATATCTTCGCAGAGGTTGCTCTCCACCAGGATTACATATATATGGTTCATGTCATTAGGTCCCTCTAATCTGTGAGACTGGCTGCTCTGCTGAAACTATTCCTTTGCTCAAATTAAATTGTAGGATGGACTCAATGTGCAGTTTTCTCCTGAACTATGCTAAGTTATGCTCTGTTAGTTCTAAGCAAGAGATTGAAATTGGGAGTAAAACCAATATTTACCTCTTATTCTAAATCTAGTATGTTTTGTCCTTTTTTTTGACCTGCTAATTAACAAAAGGATCTTAGATTTCACGTTGTGAATGTAAATTTTTCTATAGTCAGGTAACACTGTGTGACCAATGAATACTTTTGTTCCTGACTTTTAAATGTTTTGATGATGATGTTGAATCAACTAAAGAACTCTCGTTTCCACTAGCTATATGAAACTCTCTGGTCATCTGTTGCTTAAACAAATTCATAAATTCTGCCGTAATGATGAAAACTGCTTATGGAACGTAGAAATCGTGAGATAAAGTTTTAAACTGCATTCTGTGGTGCCAAAGTATTCAAGCATATTGTGGTACTTATGTTAATGATCGATTTTAAATTCTGTCCAAGTAGTTAAAATACATACAATTTTAACATATATGAAAATGTAATTGTTCATGGAGAGTAATTTCCCATTAAGTAATATTCTGAAATTATAGTTGACTTTACATAATAAATCTTTTTTAGTCGTAAAACGCCTATAGTCACCAAATATATGTCGACTCCCCAAGCCCTATGTCAAAAGCTGATGTTAAAATACCATATGGGTATGTAAAAATCTTCTGTTTTCCCTGGTAGTAGAAGTAGGAAGAAATTAATACTGAATAGCAATATTCACTTTTTAACAATTCAGTCAATGACATTTTGACCCTTAGAGAAAGGAAATTTCTAAGGCTCAACCAGTGTTAGTGCAAATGAAGATGTACCTTCTAACAAAGTATCTTCTTTAGATATGAAACAGAAGCAGTAAGCTACAATACCGTCAGCTAAAAGTTTTCTGACACACTTTGCCTAAATGGTGGGGATTCATACCATGGATGTCAGATATCATCTGTATAGTTCTATAAAAATCCTTCAAAACCCTATAGGAACCCACAAATTTCCACAATTGGCACGGTAGGGATACAACACCTTTTAGCTGAAGGCACTGTACCTCTGGGAGGATCTTTTTATTAAGAGGAACTAGAATGAGTTGTAAGTGCCACATATGGGGACCGGAATAATGTAAAAAAGAACAGCAGCCACTGAGCCACTTGTAGCACTTAAAAAAAAAAAAAAAAAAAAAAGATGAGATGATAAAGAGCTGGCATAATCATAAGTTCTGTACAATCACTTTGGAAAGAGATCTCAAAGCTAACTAGCAAAGTTAATGAAAAGTTCAGAGATTAAATAAAAATGGAATTAAACCAGAATGAAAATTATGAGACCCAGAAATGTTAGGACTAAAAAAATAAAATAAAATAAAGGTGACTAAAAAGTTGTGAATTAGAAAATCTGCAAAACAGCTCTGTAAAGCAAGGGTAAAAAAGCTTTTATGTTTAGGGCTTCATAATGCCTCTTAATGATGCAAAATATCAGCAAACAGTGTGGGTTTAACAGGCATGAAAACAATGAAAGGCAGCACTCTACTTGCTCAAGTTGTCTGTCACTTTCAACCGCTCGCCTCGGAAATACAGAGCCACTCCAATTTTAAATGCTTTTGTCCACAGAGAGATCTAAGGTCTGTAGGGATTTTATATAAAATATCACCAACTAAAGGTGTAGGGTCTGCAAATTCTACATGTACCTAGAAAGAGCAATTTAAATTTTCAGGCAGCCAAAGAGAATAGAAGGAGGAAAGGCAGTATTATGTACATGAAAATCTTCATAATGCCTCAGAACAATTCACAATTTATATTAAGATTTTCAATATTATTTTACAAAATGGGAGTCTGGTGGTCCCTCTTAGCTGTCTTTGGTTGCAAAATATCATTGCCAGGACAGACTGAAGTTTATTGCTGGAATGATACAACTGAAGTTCTCGAGAAGGGTGTTGTAACGAGGACTGGGACATGTGATGTATAGAAAGTTCTGGGGCACAGAGAATATGCGCTCAACACGTTGATCAAAAAGATTAATGTGACCCCCATTGCAGTCCCGAAATAATACTACAGTACTCTTTTCAAGTGATGCTTCAGCTTTCGATTCTCTTACTCTAAAGTTTTGGCTTCTAAGGACACAACAAATTTATTTTCTAGTCTTATATGAACCGTATTAACATTCTGATTCTATATAAAGGATCCTTAACTCTCACATTTCAAATATTTGCTTTAATAAGAGGGGGAAAATATAATAATCACCTGCAACTAATATAGAATATTAGCAAGTAGAACTTTGAAATGACAGAGGCAAAGAGGATTCAGGGATGACATGTAGGAAATGATCTGAAAACTCAACAGGAGGAGACTCTAATAATCAGAGAGGAGAATGATGTGACAATGGGAGGCTTTGTGCGTAAAGCCCTCAATACAAAACCAGTTCAGGGAGAGCACTCATTTTGATCTCCAGAAACAAAATTTGAAAATATAAAAATAGGAATCTCATTTAAACATGTTTCAAGAGCAAAAAAGGCAAATCTGAGCCAACTTATTGAGAGTGAGGAGAAACAACTGATTAGTGAAAAAGAGAGAGAGAGAGAGAAACAACCAAGTTGAACTAAATATGGCAGGTAGATCATTAAACTTCTCTTTTTGCTTCAGGTTTGGAAGAAGACAGGAAATGGACGGATTATACCAGAAGTGAGTTCACCTTCCAGCTCTGCTCTCGATGTTTTCTAGTCTTTTCAGTCAAGTCTAACACATTGGAGAAGACAGTAAGTTCAAATGATTTCCCCTTGAACGCAGCATCAATCCTCTGTAAGTAGTCTTTTTAAAAGGCAAATATTGATAGAAAATAGGATTCTAAATTAATTTTACTCATACTCTGCAGAACTTGGAGACGTCAATAAGTAGTGAATATTGGCACTGAGATACATAAGGATAAAGTATTCTAAAATTGTGATGATACACAGTTCAGGCTTTTTTTTTTTTTTTTTTTTTTTTTTTTTTTTGAGAGAGAGAAAGGGAAAGGGGGAGGGCAGAGGGAGAGAGAGGCTGATGCAGGGCTCGATCTCACAACCCTGAGATTATGACCTGAGCCGAAATCAAGAGTCAGACACTTAACTGACTGAGCCAACAGTGCCCTACAGCTCAGACTCTTAAGGGAAGTACTCTTTCCATTTGTTCAGATCAAGATGGCTCTAGGACTCTTGACAGCAGTAGAAAATAGAGATTTTAAAAAAAATCTATTTGATTGAAAAGACTCAAAACAAGTTTAAAAAAACTTAGTATGTAGAATCTATTATCATTCAAGCGGGCTTTAACCTTTCCTACTTTTTGCTAAAACCCCTTGAACATTCGATTTGATTAATAACGCATTAATTTCAGTAATTTTTTTTCTTTTTAAATTCACCTTCAACAAGATAAATAAAATTTAACAAGGTCTGGGAGGATAATCACACATGAGGTGAAGGGGCCTGCTACTTACTATTCAGATAAATTTGAAGAGTTATAAAATACATATAAACTAAATAATGAAAATTAAAAATAAAACTTCACAAGTGCACTCTACCAATATTTAGAAAGATCTCTTAGCTCCCACATTAAGATGAACACTATATTTAGTTATCTCTTCTTCCTAAAAATCCCTTGTTCTCCCCCTCCTTCCTCCAGAATCCTGGATTTTCCTCTTGTAGGGATTACTTCATGAAGTCAAATCATTTCAAAAAATTCATCTCCCATTTGATTCTTCATAGTCATTATCATAAGGTAACTGAATACTTACTTTGTATGCTCTAACGTGTCAGAGGTTTCCTGTACTATAATACGTCTAAAACATAGTTTCTGACCTTTAGCTGGGTCCCCATCTCTGCAAAGTGAGCCTGCAGCAGGCATGAATGCACATGTGCTCACACGCAGGCTGTGTTAGTTGCGGACAATAGTCTGTGCATTAAGCTGTCCAGAAGTGTGGAACAGAGTGTGGGTCCTGACAGCACAGTTACTCAAGAAAATAGGACCAGGCCCTTAAAGAAAGATAGAATTTAGGTGGGGGAAAGAGGATGAAAAGCCAAAAAAAGGGAAAAGGCAGGCAGGCAAGTACACAGCGAAGGCAAAATGAATGCACTGGTTTGGCAAAAGCCGTCATTCAGGGCATTCTACGAGTTAAACTTGGGAGTGGAGACAAAGTGTTAAATGTGAAGCATCAATTGTAGAAAATAGATGATAATTTGGTATCTCCTCTTCTCCAAGAATAATTTATAGGAAGCACTAACCCATAGCTATTCCACTCCTCTAAAGCTTCAAAACATCTTCTCTACCCATCCCAGGGATACTTCTGTTTTCTACTATGTTACCATTTGGATTTGGATTTTATCCTTTTGGAACTGAGTACAAAGGGCAAACAAACAAACAAACAAACAAAGTTTGGTTTCCTTAATCTAAGGACGTTTATGTTCTTGGATTCAACAAGTAAAATGCCGAACACATAATTTTCCCTCTTGAGCCATGTTCTCTCTTGCAACTTCTATTTCTCCTTGGGAGCTTCCAAAGTTGCTATGACTTTTCCTTATTTTCCTCTTTGTCCCCAGCATTCAGTGGGTTGTCTTATCTGGTCTTTTTTTCCAGAGCACTTCTTGCAGTGGTTCCTTGCTCTCTGCTCCCAGTCTAGTACTTAGGTCAGGTACTACCTACCACAAGAATTAATCTTCTGTTCTCAGTATCTCCCAGCTCCAGAATATCCTACCATCCGTGAGTTTCATCTGCACACGTCCACATCACTCTTCCTAGAGCACAGCTCTGACATTACCAGGCTTCATACTCACTCAAACACCACAGCTTGATACGTAAGACACACAGCAGTCTACTTCCACCACTTCATTTATTCTAAATTCTATTTTTTCTTTTTATATTCTGAATTCCTATCAAACCTAATGCTCAATGTCTTCTAGGCATATATCATGCATTCCTGTTCTCGGTGGGTATTATTCACCTGAATTGTTAATTATCTATAACCTCAGATAACATTTTTTTTCCCCCTGAAAAAATCTCTTATCCTGCTGACTCGGAGTAACCTGCTCCCTACCATAAATTTCTGACTTATATTGTTTCCTTTTGTGGATCAGCTTACTTCACGAGTTATAAGAGGAGGGTGAGAGGAAAAGGAAAGGAATGGCCAAGGAAACTAACCATATGTTTATGGTCAAGATATGCCTTAAAAATGCATTAAAATGTGAACTAAATCTTAATATTGTTTTTTTAGTTTCAGAGAGTAACAACGAGATATTACAAGATGTAATATAACTAGTGACTGTGTCCACAGCACTATGAGAGGCACGGGGAGGAAGTGTGATCTTCCATACACTCATTTCATTTGAAAGACTCCTATGAGGTAGGTATTATTATTACCTACCTCATTTTGAGTTGAGAACACTGAGGAGAGAAATGAATCCTGCTCAGCTACTAAGTGCTAAGTCTGGGGTGAGAACCTCTACCACCTGTCACAAGAGCCCGTAAACCGGAAGCGGAAGGCCTTTCTGCCTCTCCCTCACTATTCCATTAGTATAACTGCTCCCCTTCAGGAAAACAGGGACCATGGCTTCATTTCAGGGCACATAAGCGTGCAATTTGAGTGTTCTCTAACAATTCCTCCACTTCTGTTTAATTTTCAAAATACTTTGAAGTGCATTTAATTACATGCATCCAAACTTTGGAGTGAGAGAATCCGATATTTTTCCTTTGCCTCATAATGTTCATAAAGTGCTTAGCATTCTTTAAGTACAAGGATATTAAAACTCTATAAAGATGAAGATACAGAATACTGAAGTGACATGCCATCAGTAGTATTTGACGTCTAACATACAAAAAATTAATAGCAGCAGAAACAGATTCAAAGAATGAATGACAATGTTCTGCAAGATCATTAAGATTTTGATTACAATTTATATAATTTAGGAAAAGACCCCATTTGGTCTTCTAATTTTTATCTTTTCTGGAATCTACTTCCAATAAGCCAAGGGAAGCTTTCCTTATATCCCTCTATGGAAAATACATGTAAATATTTTTCACATGCACTAATTCATAGGGGCAGAAAACACATGATACATTGGCCATGAATATTTTAGGTTTATAAACCCATAGTGGCAGGACATCAGGCATTAAATCTTTATTTTTTACACATTATTTTACACATCCTATTTTTTTCACTGAGATATTTCACAAGTAAACGGAACTCAATTAATACTATGATGAAGAACTAAAATAGCCATTGCCAAATGAAAAAATACAGCGAACCTGGCAATGCCATCCTTTAGCCCAATTATTATCTCAGGTTGTAAAAGAAAATGTTTAGCAAATGACTTGATTGAATCATCATTATTATTTTTTAAATATTCTTATCACTGGACACTTAACACTTCAGAAAACACTCCTTTACGTATCCTCTCTGTATGGTACGCAACCACCACTCCACACTGCATGTCAACACGGGGAGTTATACCAGCAGCTTAAACACGTGCATTATGAATGGCTTTCATTTTTCTGAAATAGGTCTTTTTTAAAGGGGGGAACACAGGATCTAACTCTTGTTTGCTCTTTAAAGTTTTATTGTTTTAGCATTTTATACAGAGAGCGAGCACCAGCATACTCAGGAGAACTGCTAAAAGTAAAAGGCCTCAAGCTACCCACTGCCTGGCTGATAGGATAAAGCAGAGGTATAAAAACTTTTGTCTGATTGCTCACTTCCCTTGTTTTAGAGTACTGCTATTCTCAAGAGCATATATTCATGTTCTTTCTACTTTGAGTTTTATTACTTCTTTTGTATTATTTAATACATCTAAAGACACTTCCAAAAGACAAATTTTTCCATTTTGAAAAAGTAATGGTTTGGAACCTGATAAAACACATTAATGTTCACAGTGTGTTTTTTGCAAAGGTGATAGAGTAAAAGTGCTATAAAGCAATTAGGTGCATGATCTTAAAGACATTAATATGTCAAATAGAATAAGATGTTTAAAAAGTCAACAAAAATAATATCCTAGGAAAGGTCAAATGGAAATAGGCACGTATAAAGACCACATTTCTCACCCGGGTCTTTGACTACATCCTTAATGTAGAAACGGGAAAGAAAATATAAAAATGAGAGAAAGTACTATCCTTACCTCAATAACTTGAAATTAGAAGTATATGCTGTTTAACTCCAGGAAGTATGGACATAAGCGTTGACTCATCCTAATAACTGGATGGTGTAATATGCTTCATTATTCAGATTATAATTTTTTCCCCTTGAATTCTAAGTTCTAGCAGGGTCAATACTTTTTAGTAAACAAGAAGCTGATATGCTTGGCCTATTGAACAAGGCCAGGCATTTTTTAAAGTGTCATACACATTTCTGAAATCCACAATACATCAATTTTTAATATATCTACTCTCTCAGCTCCATTAAAAAGATGGTAGGGGAAAGATTTTAGAGTAATTAATGATATAGTTAGCTGCTAAATATTAATAGGAATCGTAGTCTTGCATAAAATATAACATATAAACCTTGCCAATACAGACGCACCAGTAATTAAAGTTGAATATGTAATTACACTGATTTATAAGACAGGCAAAAAGTTACACTTTACTAGCTTCTATGTAAACTGTGGGTAACAGTTAAACTTTGCATTTTACGGTTTATAAAAACGGGCAGTATCTTGACTACAGTTCATAAATGGTTTAGAGACCTGTAATAGTAGTAAAAATTACGACAACTTACTCCATCGTGAATATTTTTATTGCACCATACAAACCAAACTGTGATAATGACCCATAAGATGTGGACTCGTCTTAGACACTGCTCTACCCCCAAAGAATGTTAGTAGGACTAAGAATCTGTAGAGGGCTGCTGGTACGATAATTATGGGACACTGGAGAGAATCTAAAAGATGCATTAAAACCGATTTTGATACACTTTCCAGTATCACGGACATGGGGCAATTTAACTCTGCTTAACACCAGTGTTTTGTACTCATATGGCATCGACCCTTCAGGGGAGTCCTGCATGTCAGAAGCACACGCGTCCAGGCCCTTCCCGCAGCCGGTCGGCTAGCCCACTTACATGTGCGGCTGCGGCGAGCAGCCCGGACTGCTGTTCCCGTTGCTGTCGATGTGGTCCAGCGAGCCATTGAGGTCTTCGTGGACGGCCTGAAGCAGGCCGCTGGAGGCGTTATTGATCAGTCCCGGGTTACTAAGCAAAGGTAAACTGCTCTCCGCCAAGGCAGCCTAGTGAAATGAAGAAGGTGTAAGGCAACTTTGGAGATGCCCTTTAAAACATATATATTTTTAAAGATCTATCTCCTGTGAATAGGTTCGGATCACAATGTGGACGTCTTAGAAGCGTTTAAAGAAAATGTACAGGAAGGATGCCTAGCTGGCAACTTGTGGCGGAGATATCAAGAAAATTAAGTGTGATGCGAAAGTGTAAACACAAGCTCTGCCAACAAACTTTTTTTTTTCCCTCGTGTTTCAGCCTTTTGCAGAAGGAACTGCGGTATTCTCACATGTAGTGAAAAGCCCCAACACAGAAGCAGTCGCTCTGCCTTTTAAAAAATGACCAGGACTTAGCTCAAAATAAAGAAGTCCTGACATTTGCCTCCTCTGCATAAAAATTATATATTATAATTAAACTTTAAAGTTTTTGCCACAAGCACCATGTTCCCCAACACTATGATGTGAAATCATTTATGACAGCCTGGATAAATATTAATGCATAGCCACATGCATTTGCAAAAGCTTCTATCAATCTAGCATTTGCAGGAAAACCGAGTGTTCCAGATTTTGCCACAGGGTGTCCTTCTTGCTTCTTCACATCAAAAGTAGCTTGAATTAGAACCAGTGCTTTCTACAGTACTAGGTACTACAACTTACTTGGATGATAAACCAACTCTTAAGAACAATCATAATCCCATCGAAATACAAAGCATGCAGAACAAAACAACAACAAAAAGGCAAAACATTCAAACACAAGGACAGCGGCAAGGTGCCTTTATTGACATTACCTGCAAACTGGCATTGAGAGCTGCTCCATAGCCTAAACTGGTAGGTATATTTTTTACTAAGGTTGGGCTTCTGGAAGAAAAAAATATAAAGACCATCTATAAGTCAAAATAGAAAATATGTGGATCTCACAAATCCTAGCTACAAAGATAGGTTCCAGACTGCTGTCCCACACTGCTAGGCCAGAGCGAATGTATCTAAGGCCACAGAAATGAGGCGATAGATTTCAAATATGTAACTCTCTATGTATTATATAGCAACCTGGTCCAGGAAGGCACAAACTTTAGACTAAGATGTACAGGCAAAGTGGGGCATGACCTTGAGCATCCCCTAACCCTGTTTCTGGCTATGTGAAGGTTTTATTTCCAAGAAGAACAACATTCATATAAAATTTTAAAAATGTAAATATACAACACAATTACCAATTTGATGCAATCAGGAAATAATTAATAGTTAATTTCAAGAACACCACGAATTAACATAACAAATTACCATAGTTAATTAAATGACAACATAATGGATTAACTATTTCTTGAATGTAGAAAATAGCGCATCCTTGACTACAGAAATCAAAAGTGAAGGACCCATAGTAGGTAAAATGCATTAAAGCCTATGTCTTCACAGAATGCAGGGGGGGCGAGGTGGGAGGGGGAGGGAAACGCTACATGGAGTTAATACATTAGGCACAAAATGTGTTCTATTCTATTTCTGGCTTAAGTTTGGTAGTCTTGTTGTCTTGGAAAAAAAGAGTGATTTCAAACTTCCTAGCCAGTGATTTTTCTCACTCTACAAGATGATCATATCTTGATCATCTTACTAACACTAACACGTAGCTGGAGCGGTTGCGGAAAAAGCAGGGTGGGTCCTAAGAATAAAGTTTGGTCCGGAAAATACAAAGAGTATTTAGGAAACAAAATCACTAGTTCTTTAATAACATCTTTTCATAAATTCTTCATCAGAAAGGCACTTTCAGGAATACCAGTGCCTGCAACATCCGCTTGATTTCAAAGTAGCCTTTTGTGTTCTATGAGAGGCGATAGTATCGTATAAATCCGGGGTGGGATCCATCTCCAGGAAACATGTTCCATAAGGAAACACATTTTTTTTTTCGATGCAAGTAGAATGCTGAATGGGTTGCACAGCAACCAAAACAGTCCTGCGATGATTTTTATGGAAAACATGGGTCGGATGGATAACTGTTGATGTGCACCGTTTACAGCTAGATTGAAAAAGCGGTTCACTGACAAGGGACATTTAGCATGCCGTTAGCTGACTGTCTCCCCACCGCACCCCACCCCCCACCCCAACTTAAAAGTGTTCACTTTTTCTGGGGAATGCAGGGATCCCAGAAGCATCCCAAACGTACCCTGTTATCTTTTGTGACCTTCGCTTCTGGTACTCAACTTCATCCACAGTCCACACCGCCCCTTTAACGTTTTCTACCCGAACAAAACACTTGTGCAGGCTGAGGTTATGACGTACGGCGTTCTAAATCACACAGAAGGGAGGGAAAAGGCGGCAAAAGAGAGTACTGCTTAATAAGGCAGCCACACAGACTGCATTATCGATCTTCCTTAATCAGGGAGAAAAATCTTAACATGTTTAAGCGCTAAAATCAAAATATGGCATGATATTATAAACCCCAAACTTACAAATTACTGGAATCTGCAGTTTGAACTTTGTGATAAGAGAACCTTCCAAGCTATTTTAATAATAGCTGTGTCAAAACCTCCCTTTCATTGAACTGGTCTAAATTGCAATATCTGTACAAATTACAGTATCTTTGAAAATGCCAGAACAATTAGGTCAGCTCTGTTGTGTCCCTGATCAAGCACTCAGGGATGGTTGAAATGTCCAAAGGAACCAGTCCTGCTTGAGGTATTAAAATGCTAAAAAGGCTACAGTGACAAGTGTTAATTTTGCACAAAGCTTTATGCAAATAAGCTCAAAGGCATTCTTTTCATCCCTATAATAATGAAATGACAGAGTTTGTTTATTCTGTATTATTAGATGACATATGCAAGTTACAGTGTAATGTTCCGCCTGCACAATAAGACACACTTAGGCTTTTTTTTTTAAATTCCCAATAAAGTTTTTGTAAATGTTAAACTCAATTGAAAGTCATTGGTGGAACCCGAGAGTACATTTTCTTCCCATAATGATTATGCAAACAGATGTTGTTGGCAGCTTTGTATTAGAGTAATTACTCAAAATTAACATTTTTAAATCAAATTAAGTCATTCCTAAAATTTTAACTATAATAAATATACGCTAGACAACATAATTTACCTTGAGTATTTTCCATGAATCAAATTATACATCTAAGCAAATATTTCTTCCTGTCAAGGTATACTGTCATATAACTATCAAGTGCTCAGAAATAACCTAATTCTTATTTTACGAATATAAAACAAAGTAATTTTGATGAAGATTTCTTTCTATTTGCACAAAGGCAAGCTTCTGGCTTGCTTTAAGAGAAGAATTCTTAAAAAAAAAAAAAAAAAAAAAAAAAAAGCATAAGCAGATCTAGCATCTGACCTGAAATCCAAGGATTTGATTGATCTTAATGCCCATGGCTCTGAATATGATAATTTTAATATTAATGAGCAAATGAGCAGTTTTATTATGCATGCGATATAGTTAGAACTAATAAGCTGTTCAGAATGAGTTTTGCTGGATCCCCGAGCTGTGGAGATGAGACCAAGCTAAGATATTAAATCACCTTTCATTTCTTTTAAAATTTCTTTCAGTAAATCAAATGACGGAACATTCAGTACATCCTCTAATGAGTAACAAAAGAAAATGTAAACCTTCAACATAAATATTACTTACTGAAAAACCTCCCAAACATATATTGTGCAGATTATTGCTGACATTTTCTTTATATAAAACACATACCAAGTCACTGTGCATAAATAAAACAATTACCTTCATTTACAGTACCACATACTGTAGCAACTAATAACATCTAAACATTTTGTAAATTAAAAGCATTCTGAGCCTCACACCCATATATCTGTAATCGCTTGCCAGATTAATTTGCATTTTAAATCCAAATTAATTCACTTTAGCATATCTCACAGTCTAAAATTCTTAGTATGCTGATGAGTGCTTTGCTGCTTCTATTCTTCTCAGCTACAAACATTTTCCCCTTTTGTACCAAATGGCTTGTGGCTAATTGATGTTTCTGACTGCTTTTTGAAATGAAAATAAAACAGTTCACTTAGTCTGCGCTGAGTGTCCTTATCTTTCCAGACGTTGCTCTTTTCCAAAAATAGATGCACAGAACTAACATTTTTTTTAGCTCCTTGTAGGATCCAGACAATGAAGTTGTTTGGACAGGGATATAGATGAACCCTTTTGTCTAAGTAAATAAACTGCATTTATGTTCTGACAGGATAATATTCACTTTACTTTCTTTTAGTTCCAGCTGAGTGGCCATGGCCCTCACTCCCGTGGCAGCTCCAGTCCGTAGGATGAGGCATGATGTGTACAAAAGGCGCAGACCAAGACAAAACCTACAGCCTCCATTTGTTGCACAAGCCAAACAGACATTTTTCAAACTAATTAGCCAATAATATGCAAGAGAAAAAGTAATATCGTGCGACTAACAAAGGTGTTGATGATTGAGTGCTCACACTGTAATTAGTGTGTCAGGCCCTCGTTTCTCTGCCAAGCCTCAGCTATTAATTGCACCAAATTAGAAAACTATATCAGAGGCAAAATTATTCTTTCACTTGTCATTTTGAGAGAGGGAATTCATTCCATTCAAGAGGCAGGTTAAAAAGAGGGGAAGCAGATACTAATCTGCTTATGTCATGTAAATAAATGTTCCTAGTGCTATCTGGAAGGAACTGTGGGAGGCATCTTCAAACTGCTCGGGAAAGTAGTTACCTTCCAAGTTGCTGCATTTCGCCTGAAGTAAGCAAATGTCCGTGTAAACCAGCTGTAAATTTCATTAAGTGTTAACTGCCTGTCAGATGACTCCATGATAGCCTGAAATGAGACAAGATACATAGTGACATAAAATAATGGTTTACTAACTAGGCTGGATGACACTTTCTCATCCAAGCCTCACTTTAAGCATTAATGAATTTTAATTTAATCAGGCAAAGTTAATTTTCCTTCGACTTACCTGCCTTATGAGAGTTGCATAAGTAAATGGAGGTCTGACATCTGCATTTTTATAAAATTCGTAGTTTGGGGCAATCTCTATAAAAATAAAAGCTAGGTGTTAATTCTGCTAATAATTCACAAGGCATATAATTGATTTTTCATATTTTCCCCTAGTATTGGTGAAGTGATTCAGTGAGAGAGCCACTGACTAGTGAAAGCACAAAGCATGACAGTGGAATTGAATTATATGGAAAAGGCCATTTCTGACGTCAAGTGCAAATGAAGCGTCCCCTAGTTGTTCGCGGTCCTTCAGGAGCTGTGCGACCAGCTGGCCTGAGGATTTTTTCCAACAGCCAGGTCCTCTTTTAAGCGGGTGGTTTAGGCATGTTCTTACATGGACTTCTGCCCCCCTGCCCTAATCTTTGCTTTTGCTCGTATAGGACTCCCTGAAGAACAACAGGATCATCTCTCTCTCTCGGCATCTGTGGCCATCTAACAAAGGAAACGTGAAATCCTCACAAGCGCCCATGTTGAAAATAACTTCACTTTTTGTAAAAAAAAAAAAAAAAAATCAACAACAAAAAAAACCGGGGGGGGGGGCGCCCTCTGGGTTAATAACGGTTACAATGTGTGACTGTGATTATCCAGATGCC
>NC_132855.1:7039202-7041702 GCF_048164855.1 Canis lupus baileyi
GCGTTCTTTAGAAAGCTGTTAAGAAAGAGTGAGATCAGAAGCGTTTTAGAAATGACTGATACAGCTATTTTATGGCCGTGATACATCTGATCATTGAGCTTGTCTCAGAGTAATGATTGCTGCATATAAAAGTCTGTGTCAGTAGGAACTTATCTGGGAGGAAATGCAACTTTGGCTGGGGGGGGTGGGGGGGCTGAGGAAAACTTTTATAGCTTTCCTTATGTTAAAAGGTCAGAGAAAACAAATAACACTTCATCTTTTTGTCAATAAGAGAATTGAGGTCACTTGCCTCGACAGTAACAAGTTACTGAAACCATAAATTAGAAGGCCCACGGTGTCTTTTAAAGTCCTGTGGACACTGTTAGCAATGGACTAGTGCCAACAGCTGTGAAGGGGTGAAGGGTTCTCAAAGCGAAGTGCCTGCCAGGATTGTCTACACACTTCATGCATTCCCACTGAGGTCCAGTTAGTGCCCCCTGCAATCTGCCATCATCAATCTAATTCAATAGAGTGACAGAGACCAGGCAGTGTGAAACGCTGAACTCTGCCACGGGAGTCAGCATCTACACTTGCACTGGGTCTCATTACAACTGACGGACCTTACTTTTCCATCAGTCAGACACAGCAGAGGGAGGAAAAAAAAAAAAAAAGAAAAAGAAAAAGAAAAGAGGCATAATTGGTCACACCGCAGACTGGATCATCAGCTCAACTCTTGTGTCTTAGTCTACCTTTTCTAGATAGTAAACAGGTTTACAAAAAGCCTTGCAAACTACAGCAGTGGCGATGCTTTTTGCACGGTCTTGATTTCACGGGGCAAAATAAAATATTTTTAGTAGCCCTCCGGAAAGCAGAGATGATGTGACGAATTTAAAACAACTTAAGACGTAGTAATGTGTTTAGAAAAGGGGACTGTATATTTAAGTGAAACGAAGTATTGGTTTGATTGAGGAAAAAAAAATTCTTGATGAAATATTAGCCGAAGCCTTAAAAGTATGGTAAAAACATGACAGGAAAGCTAGACTGATAAATTTGCTTTCTGGTCACTTTTATGAGCTCTATTTATTTTTGACTGAATTCAGTTTCAATATTAACAGAAGTGTTTTTGAACGTAAACTAGCAGCATCTGAAACAAGACATATATGGGTGTCCATGATATTATAGGTGACCTGCCATTATTCTGGTAAAGTCTTAAGAATCTTTGCCTGTTCTTTAATTTAAAAAAGAAAAACAACAAAAACAAAAACAAACAACAACACTTAGGGGTAGAAAAGAAAGAAAGGGTTTTTCAGGGGGCTAACAGGCTTGATATTGTAAAGACTTCTTTGCTACATTATAAAATCTCACGGAACAAATCAGGGTTGGCTCCTGTGAAAACTGCCTCTGTGATAAAATCGTATCCAACTGTGGAGTTTAGTCTAACTTCTGTCAAGAAAAACTGAGAGCGGACTCTTTTGGGATATCCCAATCTATCTGATGTCTAAATGTTACATAGGTCTAAGTGATAAGTACGTGAAACTATAGCAACCCACTCTGAGTCATCAGCAGTCGCTGCCATGGTTAGAAACCAATGAGAATCCTACGTATTTCTATTAGGCATTGTGTTAAAAGACTCAGGATTGGCCCCTTAGTCGATTTAACACACCAGAAATCCGAGAAAGGGGTCCATTAAGAGAGCACTCAACAAACCTGTATTTCTAACTGTTGGACCACCTGCATTTGCACTCGACACTGGGCAGTGCTTCGGTCGTCCAGCGCGTGTTCATTGTTAAGGTGCCTAACAAGACACAAAACACAAAACACAACATCAGGCAGTGTCTATGTTGGTGGTATACGCTTCCCTGAAAAAGCACAACACTGAGGCCATATCTTCCTCCCCAGTGGGGAAAAGGAACACCTTGAAACTATACAAAGACAAGTTAAATATGCTCACGTGTTTGGTGAAAATTATGTTTGTAACATACACAGCCCCCTAAAATGGCAGAGAAATGGCATTGTCTCTAAGCTTATCAGCTATTACAAAGAAAAAATATTTCCTCAAACCATTTACAGAATAATATTAGAAATCACTAGATGTATTTCATATACTCATGCCATTTTTTTTTAAAGGGCACCTTATAAATATATGAACCAAAAGTAATTCTGAAGAGAACAAAGGCAATTCTCTATTCCATTTCCGTTAAAACAGTCTGGGGTTCCTATGATGTTATTTAGTGAGCGATGTCTTATTTCACCAGGATGTGGTGTGAATTATGTAAAGATGGCAAATTATCATCCCATGGAAACATCAATACTTATGAAGAATGATCACTTGCTGTTACTAATAAATAAAGTACATCGAAGATTCTGGTAATCAGAAGTGTTAAGATTGACATTTCATGTCTAGTGTCCTATTTGGGAGACATCTATCTTAATTTCACACAAAAGTGGTGAAAGATCAGACGTTCTTATCATCTTACTCTGATCTTGACTATGTATTAGTGTGTTGTTATTATTGTGATTA
>NC_132855.1:7046702-7059202 GCF_048164855.1 Canis lupus baileyi
TTCTTTCATCCATCCCTGGCCCCCCTATAATTTCTTTTAGTTTTTAAAAATATTAGCATGAATGTCAAAGGGAACCATGGAGGGTAAAATGAAGGTTCATATTCGTCTGCTTGTTAGGAATAAAAATTTATATAAACATTTGAGTTGAATAAAAGTGTCCCTTTCCATGTGCTACAAAGGAAAGGACACTCAAGGGAAAATATGTACATTTTCTTTAAAACTTATTCTTAATTTTGTCAGGGAGAACAACTTGGAGCAATGAGATGGTGATTGGGCTAGTTCTAGGGCTTCAATGACCGTATTTAAGATATGGTAGCAATAGTCCTCTTAATAATCTTAATGGTAAAGAATGATATAACATATTGATAAGGATGAATATATTCAAAGGAAGAAATATGAAATTAGCTGTTAAAAATCCATGTCCCTATATTTTTGTCTTTAACAAATGTTATTTCCTTAGAGAGGAACACTTCAGCAAAGTTACTTATCATTTGAAATGCTCTCTTTGCCTAGAACAGTTGAATCAGTTTCATACCCAACAAAATGGTAGCTCACTGCTGTTCTGGTATAACAGCCAGTGCAAATTTTTATTTAAGGCCATTTACAAAAGCCAAAGCAATATAGTAAGCAAATTTTCTTTTAATTGGTCAGAAATGAGAAAAAGTTAAAAAAAATCCTTGTGGAAATCTTACTGTAATTCCGTTATAAAGTTATGAGGATGCCAAGTACTTGTGCCTTGTTGTTAAGGTGCTTTTACTCTATACCCTGTAGTCTACCATTTGTAAACACATCTTTTTGATGTTTCTGCCAACATCCTGGCAACAAAGCAGTGCAATTTCAAATGAGCTAATTAACTTAATTGTTGATGAAGCATGAAACAGTTCATTCACCCTGTTAGCTGCTCCATGACAACATAAGAGTCTCAGCCTGTGAAGTTACTCATCTCCATAAACCTATCTGTAGCTCTCTGTTTAGATCTCTTGTGTAGCAGAATTGTGCGTGGAAAATGTTTCAAAAAAGATGCATATTCTCATTTGAAAAGGAACCTCTTAAAATTAAAAAAAAAATATATATATATATATCACGGTATGAAGAAATTAAGGATCCACAAAATTTTGATTTTTAAGCTAGAGAAGCCACGTAATGTATCACACAAATATACAGCGATGCAAGGTTGCTCTGTGATTCTGAGGGCAACAAGAAACAATGTAGATGAAATAGAATTATTTCTTAAAATTTTAGCTACTTTCAACTTTCATTTCTTCCTTCTTGTTGTTAAATATATATATGTCAAGCATCATTATTTAAAGGAAGGAATATCAAGCTTGTGATCAAAAAATAAACCTGTAAAATATGTCTGTTTAAAATTATATGTAGTCGATGACTCTTCACGTAATTTCACTTAATTTTTTTACTAAAAACTTGAAATTTAAGTGAATCCTGCACACGTCTCCCAATGATTAATGACACTACTACTGGGGATCCCTGGGTGGCTTAGTGGTTTAGCGCCTGCCTTTGACTCAGGGTGTGATCCTGGAGTCCTGGGATCAAGTCCCATGTCGGGTTCCCTGCGTGGAGCCTGCTTCTCTCTCTTTCTGTCTCTCATGAATAAATAAATAAAATATTTAAAAAAAAATGACACTACTACTGTAGGCTACTATTTTTCATTCATTCAAAAACCTCTAATGAATGATTTCTAAAATATTCTGGTGAAGAGGTAAAGATGAAGTCACCTTCTTGGCCTATCTTCAGTCATGCACTTGTTGGGACACACAGAAAACATGGAGTGTGCCTCATGATGGACCTTCTTCCTTTGAGCTTTGTGTCATTAATTTACAAAATATGCCTAAAACTCTCACATAATCCACCCCCTTCCCTAAAAAAAAGGTAAGAAACCTACTTTAAAAACTGTCCAAAATCTTCACAAATGCTTTCACAGCCTGGCCATTTGCAAACTCCATGGCCGTAGAGAGTGTGAGAAGCCCCAGTCTCCTCGTGTGACGAGCTGTAGCAAAAGAACACGGCGTCAGATTCATCTCAAAAAGCCATAATCGTTGCAGGCTGCTAGCGCCTGTCAGGTTACGATCAGTGACAAACAGGTCAAAACAGGTCAATTCAGCTCAGAGCAGTCAGAAAAATTTAATCGTTCTATTGAATAGTTCAACTGCCAAGGCTAGATGATGTTCCAATTAGAGGAGAAATAGAGCCAAAGATGACTGTTAATAAAGGATGAAAAACTAAGAGGACTGTATAATATCATATGCTAATCTTGCCATATGACCTTAATGTAACATTTACCTCTAAATAAAAAATATATATTCATATGTGGTCAAGTGAAATAAACCTGTGTTTTTAAGAAGGTAATAGGACAGCCACCATAAGATTTTTTAAATGCTCTTTTTCAAGAAGATGTGGACCGTTAGGACCATTTAAATTGTTTAATATTTATGTGAGAACCATATATATTTCCACTAGTTACAGCTGATTTTAAAAAATTCTATTTTGGAACAGTATTCATTAGCTATATCCTTCTATAATCATCAAAGACTTTTGATAAGTGAGTTTTATGTCAGACAGAGACATCCTAGAAAAATCAACCAACTTCTGCAATATATAATCATCAAATTAATCTCAATTAAAACAACAGCATGAAAGCATTCGGAAGCATACCATTTTATAATAATGAAAACTAACAAGAAAAAATTTTCATGACACTCAAATGAAGACCAGAAACACCACCAAATTAGAGCATCCTATTTTAAACTGTACTGTAATTAAATATATGGTTCTATAAAAAAATGTTTACGAGAAAGAATTTGTTGCTGTCAGGCGGATATTCATATTACATCACAGAATACTTCCAGTCTACTATATTCAAATTTGTCGTATTCAGTGCTTTATACCACAGGAGCCTAAGTCACTCCGTTAAGAAATCTTGCACTTATGTTTCATCTCTTAAAAAGATATTTTTCATGTGAAGCAATGTTTTAGCTTATGTATTTTATGTAGATTAAGGGAACCTGATTAGATGGCTTTATGCTTGAATAAATGGAAGTAAATGGACAAAAAGTACCCAGGTGCTCCTTTTACTAGGGCAGTTTTTACACAACTAAAATAAAACAGGAAGTTGAAAATTATCTAACATAATGTACTCAATGTGGGTAACTGAAATCGAATAATTTTTCTTTGTGAATTTTGAGTAAAATTTATTCAGTTTATACTATTCAATCACTGCCATAAGTTTAATTTATATTTTTATAAATTCCATCATGCTACACCAATAAAAAGGCAAACCAGATATTCTATCTTCTGGTTTACTACACCTGTGTTTATGTCTTTACGCATATTGATTCTTGGATCTATGGACGTGTTCTTTTTTTTTTTTTTGGACGTGTTCTTAAACATATATCAAGCACATGTTTTTAAGCATATACTAAGGGGGGTATGGATGCATCTTTAATCATTCAAAGAGGGTTCGTAAGTTTAAGAAATGGTAAAATGTTCTCATTTCAGCAATCTGGTTCATCACAACATATTAGCCATAAAAATATGTTGACACAGTAATTCCACATGCACATATTAAAAAATAACTTTCTTCGGGCACATTCCCCACCAAATCCATCAGAATTCTGGTATTTGGACTGCCATCTGAAATGAAAATAATATTTAAGATAAATAATCAAAAGGTTTCTATTTAATTTGTTCTATACATTCTGACCCTGTTAAGTACAAATCATTATCCTAGTTTTACGAATGGTGGAAGTAAAAGTTGGTGACATATAAATATAGAATAAATCTCATGAGCTTTACCTGTCTCGCCTTGCACTTAGGACTGAAGACTGTCCATTCACTATGGAATGATGGGTTATTGGTGGTGATGCTTTGGAAGTGGTGGAGGAGGTAGTCGAGGAGGAATTGTTAGTAGTGAGGTCTAGCCCTCCATGTTTAATGCCATTGTCTTCCATACTGTGAACTCCAGTCACTTCTTTCCATAACTGCTGAATCTCAGCAGGACTTAAGCCAGCTATAAAATGAAAGAAAGCCCCACTAATATAACGAGGTAAAGTTCATATAATGAGCTTAGTGTTATTACTGGATTAATGCCAACAACAAAAGTGATGCTACCAGCATAATTAATATACAACAATAAATCACTTTACACCATCAGCACCATTGCCTTTCTCGTGAATAATCAGTTATTTGCTAACGACTACCAATTTAGGAATAGTAGGGTGTGATCATATTGGAAATGATATCAAGGATTAATGGAAAAACCCAGCAAGTTCTACCTTGAAGTTAAACTATTCAACTTTTAGCAGCAGCTTTTTCTTATTAAGTTTTTATCGGTGAGGAACTGAAAAAGAAATAGATTTGGAAATGAGACATATCAAAAGAAATGAAAAGAAGAAAAGGAGTAAGGAGCATAAACAAAAATGTCAGGAAAAAAATGTCAGGGAAAACCAGTAAACATTCAACTCAGAAGGAAAATATATTTGACAATTAACTTTGACAAAGTTAGTTTGCTCTTTCTCAGACAGGCAAACAAAATAATTGAATTTCGCTTGGAGGTGCTAAATAAGCCAATATGATTACCTACATGGATCAATTAAGCAGATAATATGGAAACCTCATTTTATGACTGATAGAATGAATGAACCATGCATTTTAAACAACACCTTGATTCAGATCGTGCAAATTTACCAGATTTAAGAAGGAAGAAAACAAAATCAAGCCACAATGCTTTAGCTTTTAACTGTAATTTTGAAATAAGGAATTAAGAGGTTATTGTTTACAGTATCTGACTTATAAAATCGTACTTATATGTGCCAAGTGCTATGCCTTCATGTATTCTTTCTATACCCTATACTTCTTAATCCTCACTAAATCCAAAGGAGTTGATAACTATATTTTAACCAGTTCATGGATAAGGAAACAAAGTGAGAGAGAGAGAGAGGCTCAAATATGTATCCGAGGTCATAAAACTTCTCTGTGCTAGAGCTGTGATTTAAATCCAGGCAGTTTGGTTTGAATGCCTTTGCTCTTAAGATATCATATTAAAAATACGAAAAGTACTGAATAAAGATATACAGGGGCAAATGCAGTTTGTAATTGTGATTGCTATCACTTACTCAGCATCTGCTAGAGTCTGGTGCTTTACATTCATAATCTCAATTAATGTCACCTGATGTTAGGAATCATTACATTTTACAGATGAGGGCATGGCATGGAGGTTTAGAAAGATGAAAGATGTTACCAAATCGCTACGTTCATAGCTACTTGGACAGAATTCAAACCTAATGTGCTGTGGCTCCAAAATCTAGGCTCTTTATTACCACGTTCATCTGCAACATCTAACGTAAGGATGGAAGTGCTAATCAAACTACCCCCACCTCCAAAATCCAGCACATGTCTCCATCAGATGCTATAAGTGATACAGATCAATCAAGAGATGTGTGGGAGCCGACAGGATGGAACAGGCAGGGGAGACTAGGGGAGAACAGGACGTGATGACGAGGAGAGGTGCCCTCTCACCCCTACCCCTGAAAGTAGAAAAATCATCAATCCAGACAGAGAGGTAAGTAGCCCAAAGTGACAGAAGAATTCTCACTGCTCCAAACATAACTTCTGGTCAAATTATTCATCACAGTGGTAACCTTAAATTGCTATGCCTATCACAATTTCTTACAGATAGTTTTACTGAAAGCTATCATTTTGGTGATTCTGGCTCCTGAAGATTTTCAAACAGCCTAAGACTGAAAAAAAGGCAGGCTAACTCAGGTTTCCAGTCATTAAAAACGACTTTTTTTTTTTTTTTTTTTTTCTGGAGAGAAGAGAATGGCTTAATAAAAGTAAGGTATTTTCTCCATTACATAGGAAATAATTTCTATATAAAGATCATTAATTATTGCTTTAACTCTATCTTTAACCCAGGATTCCGAAACTTTTCTCACTGTAACTTTCTGATTACCTGTCTGTATGAGTTACGTATCCTAACAGCAAAGCTCCATTAGCAAATCCTTTTCTGTGACAGCATCTGCTCTTCTTCTGCATGGGAGCCCTCGCCATCTGACTGCCTCTCTGCCCCACTGTCAACTCTTGCCTGGACGATGGTTCTCCTTTTCTCCTTTCCTGTCTTCCTGCTTTCTCCTTGCCTTGCTATAATTTACCACTCTTCCTATATCAGCCCAAATTTATCCCTTTAAATCTAAATTAGGCCATGGCGCTTTCCAGACAAAGTATCCAATGCTTTCCAGAACATTTCGGGGGGGGGGGGAACTATAAGAAAAAGGAACAAACAACAACAAAAAACCCTACTGTGGCCTGTGAAGTACTAGCATTTATTATCTGGGTCTCGCCTGCCTCTCTGATGTCATCTAATGCTCTCTCTCTACATTTCTCTCTCTTATACTAGTTTTCTTCTGCATCTTAGATGCATGAAATATTTGCTCCCTTGCCAGCTTTTGCTCTGGCTGTTCCCACAGCATTGGCGACTTTGTCACAGATCTTCTCACGGTTTCCTCCCTCTCTTCCCTCAGATGACTTAAGGGTCACCTCCTCTGAGAGCTCTTTGACCACATTATCACCCCTTCCCCACCTTGCCTTCTAACATTCTCTATCACCTCGCCCTACTTTATTTATCCTTAAATCATTAATCAGTCTCTGAAACCATATTATTTATTTGTTTGTTTTACTTGTCATCAGTCTCCCTCTACTACACTGTAAACTCAGGCTGGTTAGAGCAGGGATTTCTTATTTTGCCTATCTATCCCCAGTGCTAAGAGCAGTGCCTGGTTATGTGCTTAATAAACAGTAGCTGATTTAATTGATTATAACAGATTCACATAGTTCTTGAAGGTATTTGGGTATTCACATGGAAGTACTGTGGCTCTTAATGTACTTGTGGCATGTTATCTGTGAGCACTGCCATCTTATAAGGCCAATGTAAAGAATTAGAAACGGCACTAGTTGATTCTAGAAGATTGAGTAGCTAATAAAACTTTACATCTTGGCTAAAGACTCTTAGATGCATTTTAGACACTATACCAGTTAAAGATGTTATTAATAATTTAGTTTTTGAATTTTATTAACAATTCAGTTAACCTAAGTATCCACTTACCTTTTAAAAGCAGACTTCTCTTATAACACTCATTTGTGTTGCAAATTAGTGGTATCACCATGACATCACAATGATATGGCAACAAATACTAAGCGCATAAACACTTGATAAATAAATAACCTGGTTCGCTATCCAAATAAGGATCCTTAATTAAACAACAAAGAAAATGGTTTTTAAAGATTACAGATATGGGGCGGAGAAGAGATGATGTCAAAAAGAGATTCTCATTAGTAGAAGTGGTTCCCAAAAGTGTCTGTGTATTAGACTCACTTGGGGGCATTTGGAAACTTCTGCTGCCCTGACCATAGCCCAAACCAATTAAATCACAATTTCTGGAGGTAGGACATGGGTATCAGTCTCTTTCTGGAGCCCCACAGTTGATTCCAATGTGCAGATCATTTGGGAGGAATATTTTTAAAAGCAAACTACTTCATTGCTCATGAAACAAAGTTTTCACATCTACAATTTGCTTAGTTCTTTTCTATGGATACAAAACTATGCATATGAAACAATGAGCCAATCAATTTTGTAGGATTCTGAAAGTTTGTGAATTTTGAAGTTTTGGTGATTTACAAGAATTAACTTGTTTTTCAGGCAATAATATAATATGCTCAGTATTGCCTAAACTGTGTTCTGTGCAACAGTGCTCTTCTAAACACTCCTAATCTAAGAGATCTAAGAGGTCTTTGGTCTCTATCTTGGGAGACTCATGACTAATGTTAACATGTACATCAGTTCCAAGATGCCTAGGAACAAAACCCAAAAACCAGCCACAAAAAGAAAACTTAAGTCTCTTGTTTAACTCAGCATTTTACAAATCCGTTTGAGGATAAAAAGAAAAACAAGTGCAAAACCCTTTTTACAATTACACTAATTTATTTCAGTTTTAAATACTGGGTGTAGGCTTAGAATTCATCAAGTGATCTCCAGCCCCTCCCTTGAACTGCAGGCTGCCTATTTATAAACTTCACAGATTTTTTTTTTTTTCTAAAATTAGCTTGCTTCTAGACTAAGTTTCTGTTTATACAGCCTCTCTGACCCCAACTCACTCTTCATCTCTGTTTTTTTTAGAAACTTACCGGTGCTTCTGATATACCAGTCACTCTTCTCCATGCTTCAGTGCTAATCCATGACCCCAGGCTCTATTATTATCCCCATTCTAGAGATGAGGACACTGAGGAACAGAAAAGTTGAGTAGCTCTAGAGCTAATGCGTGGCAGGGCTTCTCAAATCTTTAGGTCATTTGTTCACATAACCTCTTTCCAGGACTCTGTTCCTGGCCACCCTATCTACAAGTTCAACCCATCCCATTTTCTACGGTCTCTTCCTTTTCCTACACTGACTTTTAAGGTTTTTTTTCCTTAGCACTTATCACTATATGTTTTACTTAATTTATAATAAAAGTTTTTGGGTGGCAGGGGTTTCTGTGTTTTGGTGACTGTGTTGCCCCCAGTGCCTGTAAGAGCACCTCCAGTGAATGAAAGCTCCAAGGATACCAAGTTATACAACTGACTGGAACATGCTGGCAAGCATAATCTGGGAATCAGTGGACTAGACCATCATAGAATAATAGGCAACTTAAAATCCTTAGTAAAGATGATTCAATTTTCTTAGTAGCTTATTTCAAGGATACATGCATATAATACTAGTGCCAAGATGTTGTGTGGTTACGCAATTTTAAAATTCCATGACTTAAAAAAAAATCAAGAAATGAGGATGGGTGATGGCTTTGGGATGATGACTTGGGCTTACTTTTGTTCACTGCCCATACTACAAATAAGCATTGAAAGGTTTGTTTTCCTAGGAGTTGAATGAATAAAAGGATGAATTCCTAATCAAATTGCATGTAATACCACAGGTAAATCAATTAAATAATAATTCCTTAATCCTGGATCCAGAATTTGTGGAGTAACTACTGGGTGACAAGTGATGTGCTAAGAATTAATTAAAATTTGGTAATTCACATCTAGATTATACATCCTTGGGGCATATAGGTTTTAAAAATTCCAGTGGCTTTCCTTATTGGTAAAAATTACATTCACAGCTTTTTCACACCCCAAAATGAAAGATTCTCTCAATGTCCTTTCATTTTCTATGTCTACTAATTAACTTTTAATATTAAATAATTTTTATACATTATGATGTAAAGTCTACTGTGATTTTTAAAAAATTATCTTATTTGTACTCTGCTTATTTTCTAGGGTTACTTATAACTAAAAGTAATAAAATAAAATTTTGGTAGAAGTATTTGTATCATTCATATATTTTATGAAAACAATTTGATATTTAATCACCAGAATTATTGAACTATTATCATGTAATTTTCACTTTTCATCTTAAATTTCACACATTAAAAAGCACTAGTATATTACACGTGGCCAAATAACTGAATAATAGAGAAGGGTGTACATTGCAAAATTAAATTTTCCTACCCACCCCCACCTCTCGCTTCCTTGTTCTCCTCTCCAGAGGCAACCATTATTCTGGTTTCTAGGCTACCCTTCAGAGATCTATGTGTTCATTTAAAATCTGCCTAACCTAACATTTTATTGATTTATATTTGACTGGAGGTCTACTTTAACCTGTAGGTACAGCGCCCGTCTTTAAACATACATAAAATGTATGTTTAATGAGAGGTGGACCTAATACATATTTTGCCCAAATGCTGAGTTAGAAGGAATACAACAGCTATTTGACTAAAATTGAGACCAAAGGCAAACATCTCCACTAAAGAAGGAACTTCTGGGATACTAGAATACATCTGAAATACATATAAAAATTCCTACTATGATTTTACTATTAAAATTTTTATAGGCTGCATTTTTAAAATTTGCTATTTATTTAAAAAAATAATTTTCTAAGTTTTCCTCATCATGAAACTTTAATGTGGCAAAGCTGACATTCTGCTTTGGAGTCTTCCCTCAAGATAAAGAAGTAACAAACAACTTTATAAAGACTTATGGCCTAAATGGAGATAAATTCCTTTTCGTGTATGTGTGCTGGTACACCAAACAATTCTGTGACAATAGAATTAGGATATAATTTAATCCCCACCTTTCTCTCTTATTTACATTTTCTCAAAAACTAACTTAACACACTTAATATTTCCCTATGTACTTAATTTTTTGTAAGTTAGTTTTTGTGTTTTGTTTTCTTTTTAGAGAGGGAGCATGAGGTGGGCAGAGGGAGAGGGAGAGAGAGAACCTTAAGCAGGTTCCATGTCTAGGGCAGAACCCATTACAGGATTCGATCTCACGACACTTAGATCATGGCCTAAGCCAAAATCAAGATTCCGATGCTTAACCAACTGAGCCACCCAGGTTAGTAAGTTAGTTTTTATACATAATATTAACAGCATTCATGGTTAACTTTGCGAAATTTTATTCCTGCAATAATAAATATACATTTAAACTTTACCTTACTGATGGGAGTTTTCATATATAAAACCCCAAAGGAAGGATGCCTGGGTGGCTCAGTGATTGAGCGTCTGCCTTTGACTCAGCTCATGATCCTGGTGTCCTGGGACTGAGTCCTGCATCGGGCTCCCCACAGGGAACATGCTTCTCTCTCTACCTATGTCCCTGCTCCCTCTCTGTGTCTCTCACAAATGAATAAAATCTTTTAAAAAATAAAAAATTAAAAACCCAAAGGAGAGTTTCCTTCCAAGTTGCAAATTGGAGATTGGTATTTAAAAGGGAATACTAAGATGCTAACAGTAATTCTACATGGCATGCATTGTTTGTTATCCTGATTAGATATAATGGCAATCTCTGCAAATACATGATCACAGATTAGGCAAAAAATTGGGATGCCAGAAGTGATACTGAAGTAGACATTTGGCTATTTTGATTTCCATAAGCAGAGAGACTGAGTCAAGGCCAAATAGCTGATCTTGGCCGCATATTCGTCTGAAGACAAACTTGAGCACATTCCTACCTCAGGATGTTATATTTTACCTAAAACAATTTCATTTTATTTATTACTCAACAGTTGTCTCATTCCAAACTCATCTAGTTCTAGAAGGCCTAAGTTCAAACTTGTGCTGGCTAGATAGCCTCACAGTCCTTGTTTGGTCTTTCAAATTGGTCACAAAAGCATTACGTTCTGAATCACTTTCATAAATTCAAAAACATGTAGATGGCTAGAAGGAAATAAAGTTTTTACCAGGTATATTTTAGTCGCTGTAGTCATAGGAAGCCTGTGAGTATAGTGCATATTGGAATACGCTGACTTCTATCTCATGTCAAAATCATATCAAAGTTTGAAGTGCATGCACAATAATTTCCTATTACCTGTAGATAGTGGTACTGGGTCATGAAAATGTGTCACGAAGTAATTACTAGCTGACACATAAACTGTACTATCCATGGAGCAAATAGCCTCATAATCAGTATTTTATTTGATATTGATTTACAAATCCATCCTTTTGTATTTGACTTCTGTATACCTACAGTCACCTCATATGTGCATTTGGAGATGGTAATTTCATTGCCTCTCTTCTATTAAAACCCAGTATTATAGTAATATTCATGATGACTTTAAATGCTTAATGTTTAAAATAATTTACTTTAAAGCGTGGCATGATATATTACATCATTTTGCAACACAGAGAAAAATGTCTATAAATCTTCTACTCTTATCAAAATTATTATAATTTTGTTACTTCTGTCTCATTCTCATACACTTATTTTATATAAGGTTGAAAGAAGCTGGAACTTTAAAAAGTAGCCTGAGGAGACGTATTAAATCATGGGGATAAATACTTCAAATATGGCATATTTTTAAAGGCCCAATGAGATCATCATTGTGTATAAATCCTACTTGGTTTTCATATGGTTATTATTCATGGCTAATCAATCAACCAACCAAAAACTTGGTACAAACTGTGAAACTGATGGTAAAAACGTTTAAAATATTTAAATTATTTTCATCTGAGATAATCAGATGAAATTATCTACATTATCTAACAATTACTTTTTTACTTTCTTCCATTCCAATTTTAGGATTCCAGCACCACCCTATGAAATTATGTTCCTTTACTACAGCTGGCTTATCTGACACATTCTGCCTATATTTGGCTGGTGATTCTCGATAGTGGTACTTTTCACACTTCCTCCTCTAAACAGTAAAAACACAATGATGACTTTCATGTTTTTTATTTAAAATATAAATATTCTGCTCAAACCCCGATGTGTTTTCAGATTTATTTCCTTTTCCTTGATGTTCTCTATCTTGTGTATTTAATCTCTCATATATTTTATATACAGTACAAACAGAAAAAAAGGAAAAAAAAAGATAATTTTATGTTAAAAAGTTCAGAAATAAGAGAAAATTTTCATTTGAAAACTATGAAAATGGTTATATCATAATAAATTTTCCTTGT
>NC_132855.1:7064202-7069202 GCF_048164855.1 Canis lupus baileyi
TCACCTGGGGAGTCATCATGGCCACTGACACGGGCACCTGGACAGCGACAACGAGAGAAAGCGAGCGGGGGGTCATAACCAAACGTCTGCTCACCGACGGCACAGCTACATGGGATCTCTAAACATTCTTTAGAAATGAAGACTGACAATTTGTACATAAATTTGTCATACTGTTTACCTATTTGATAATAATATGAAAGACGCTGGCCCTCCAGAGGCATCCGTTTTCAACAGATTATATACCTTTACATTCCTTACCTCTATGTATTATGCTAAGATGGAGCTTTGACTAGGGTGGCTAAAAATAAACAATTACATGTCCACGTTCTCAATACTTCATAACTGACAATCTCGCCAATGTCATGGGGCTATCAACATAAAGCCTTTTGGAATGGTTTAGAAGTACGATTAAAATAAATAGTAACATTAAACAATTAGAAAGATATGCATATAAGTATCTGCTATCAAACCCAGTAAAGAGAGCACATGTAGAAAGTACTTAAGCATAAAGTGCAATCACCATCTTCAGAATTTTATGGATATATATAAAATATGGAAGTACTAGAAAAATACAAATAGTCATACATATTACTTCACGAGTATGTGTAGCAACTCATATAGGAGATATATGTGTGTGTATATATATATATATCAATGAATATACATATACATATCAATACATACATACAATATCAATACATACATCAATGTTCATATACATATCAATGTATATCCAGATATATCCATATCCATATGTGTATATATATATACATATATAAATGTATATCCAGAAAATAGTTACCTAGACAGGTCCTCTCAAAGAAGGAATCATAAGCCAAGTGTCCTTTTTCTTTTTAAAAATATTTTATATATTTATTTGACAGAGAGAGAGAGCACAAGCAGGGGGAGCGGTAGGCAGAGGGAGAAGGAGAAGCAGGCTTCCCATGGAGCGGGGAGCCCGATACGGAGCTCGATCCCAGGGATCGACCCTGGGATCACGACCCGAACCAAAGGCAGGCAGATGCCTAACCTACTGAGTCACCCAGGTACCCCAGTATCCTTTTCTTTAAACATTTTCTTATTTCAAGCTAACTAGGTTTATACAAGGGAGTCTGGAAATCTGAAGATTATTCAAAGGTTATTCATTAAACTGGAAAAAAAAAGTATTTTGCTTAACATTTTCTTTTTTCTCAAGGTTCTGAGAATTACAGAATCAAAAGGAAAAGCAAACAAGGTGGGAGAGAAAGACATAGAGGAGAAAGGAGGGGCAAGAGAAATACAGAGAGAGAGAGAGCCGGGGAGAGAGTCCTAGCGGAGAGGCAGGGCAGGTGAGCAGGAGAACCCAGTGGGTAGGAGAGCCCGCGGTAGAGGCTCGGCGGGCCACAGTTGTGCCGGGGGAAGGCACTGCTTGTACTGACCCGCATGTAATCAAACAACGTGTCCACTTGGCAAGTTTGCAACCTCTGAAAAAGCAATCCCTTTCTTTCCTAGAAAAAAAACAATCTATTTTTACTGTAAATAAAAGCAAGTGTTTATATAAATACTCCTTCAGAACAAATCCATGGGACAACGTGTCTTGGAAAACAGAAAAAGATTAACAGTCATGGTTCACCATTTTAATAGTCATTTCCACACAGTTCAAACTTTCCTGGCACTTCACGTTAAGAAGAAAGGGGAAATTGATAATGAAAAAGAAGTGCGGAGAGAAAAAGAATAAAAGAAATGCAGGGTGGATAAATCTCCCCTGTCTCAAATAAAACTTCATATTTTATGCTAAGAAATAACTTTGTCTTTTCTTTTTTTAAATTTTTATTTATTTATGATAGTCACAGAGAGAGAGAGAGAGAGAGAGAGAGAGAGGCAGAGACATAGGTAGAGGGAGAAGCAGGCTCCATGCACCGGGAGCCCAATGTGGGATTCGATCCCGGGTCTCCAGGATCGCGCCCTGGGCCAAAGGCAGGCGCCAAACCGCTGCGCCACCCAGGGATCCCCAACTTTGTCTTTTCTATCCCATGTTGGTATCTCAGAATATGGATTGACTAGATCTAGTTTTGCAACACGAAGAAAAAGAATCACAGTATGACAGCAAAAAACTCAGTGATTTTCACAAGTATTTCTAGATTTTTTTAGAACACACTGACATACCTGTAAGTTACTGCATGTGAATTATCATAATAAAAGGCATTCTGAAGTGCGTGCTACAAAATTAATTGACCCAACGGGGTTGCCCAAGTGTTTAGTTGTTTAAAAATTGAGTGACTCGTTAACTTAATTGTTTGTGCCTTTATAAACAAATAGAATGGTTAGAACGGGCAGTCTTAAAATTAATCTATCACAAAGATGCCTTTTCTTCCATCAATTATTTATCTCATCCTATCTTCAAATAATGGGAAATCAAATCAAAATGAAGAGACAGGTGAGACAGAAAAGCTAACCTTTAAAAAGGCTGCCAATCCAGATATACAGATACTACATATTTGTAGACAGATAGTACATATATGTAGATAACCAAATACATACACATAGATCTATAGCTTCTATAAAGTCAATCACATGATAAAAACTTGCCAATCTTCTCTCATCTAAGCCCTGTATCACTTTTTAGCATATGGAGAGCTTTCACTTAATTATCTCTAGATCTACAAGGAAAAGCACTTGTTATACAGGACTCATAACAAATGCACTTTTTAAGAAGTTCTACGGATGGAGGCCTGTCATAACACACTGCAAGTTTACAGTTAGATTCCAGCTTACTTAAGTTAGATGACTCTATAGCATGTTGCAACTGTGACTGATTTCGTGTCTAAGCAAATTTAAGCAAGTATTGTACCTTCTTTGCATTTTAGAGTTCATTAGCCCTTTTACTATGGATAGGTAATTTTTTCCTTTTAAAATGGTTTGGGGACGACTGGGTGGCTCAGTGGTTGAGCGTTTGCCTTTGGCTCAGGGCGTGATCCTGGGGTCCTGGGATCGAGTTCCACATCGGGCTGCCCACAGGGAGCCTGCTTCTCTCTCTGCCTATGTCTCTGCCTCTCTCTCTGTGTCTCCCATGAATTAAAAAAAATAAAAAAATAAAAAGCGGTTTGTATTTCCCTTATAATGAAAAGTTGATGACATAAAAATAACCAACGCATCCTCCTCCACCTAAAATCCTATGTATCACATATATGAGATGTTCTGCAAGTTTTACAATGATAGGTAGAAAGACAAGCCAACTCACACATAACTAATTGAACACTCTCTTCCATAAGATATGTAGGAAAGCACAAATCAAAATTAATTATATATGTAGGAAAACACAGGTGCACTTCTGAGGGATTTCTAACACCACAAAGAAGCCAATACTATCATCTCTAAATCCACACACATAAGCTCATCTCAAGAGGAATGTCTGACACTACTAAAACATTTAAATAATTTTTATAAACAGAAAATTAGTTTTCCTTGCAACAAATATCAGTTATATGTTATATGTAGGCAGCTCCACTTGCCTTGTTTAGAAATTAATAATTTTAAAAATGTAAAACTTCTATTAAACAACTCATTTCAAGTGACACATCTCCTTTGCTCCTCTTTTATCACTTTTTTTTTTTACAGTCTCAATGCATTTCTTGGCTTCTCTAAACCACTGTCAAGAATTCACTGACCAAGATGGGTAGAGATTAAATTGAGTACATAAGAAATTTTTTTTTTGGAGATTATGCTACTTTATCGATATTTAAACAGGTAAGACCAGCATCATATTTGAAAATATATGGATAGATTTCTGAAACATATATACCTCAGTCAGTCCAAACTTAAGCTTAAGAAAGTATTTTCCACTAGATATGCAAATATCCTAATGAGGGACAACAATTTAGATATGCGGTAAAGGAGGGGAAGGAGAGCTTACCTCAGATATCTTCTGGTGAGAAGGCAAATAAAAGTCTGGTAGGGTCTAAGAAGATGTGATATGTTCTACAGTCATGAAACGGAAGAAACAGCTGGTTCTGAATGGGTGTCCTAGCAAAAACTATAGTCTATCAACTAAAGTCCTTAAAAGTAAAGGAAGGGAACGAAGTCCACTTTGATTGGGAGATTTCTTTTTCTTTCTTGGTGTTTACTATACTGACAGATCTAAGATTCCCCACAGTGATGCACCCAGTAAGGGTCTCATTTGCCCTTATTTATTTTTCTTGTTAGGTGAATTAGGCACAAACCTGATGTATTTATTGGCCTGTGTGCGAAGAAGTAATGGGTCAATGGACAGAAAGTTACGCATTCTGAAAGGAGAGAGGAAAACTTCTGCAACTGTCCTGAAGTGAGTCAAAATGATAAAAAGTCGAAAGTATTTAGATATTATCCTAGAATGGGTAGATGATGACTTTAAATTTTAAAAGACTACCAATGTGTTTGCATTAAACTTCTGAAGGTACCTCATCGAAGGAGTCCAAAAGTTATTATGAGAAGATCATGCCTCACTTCAAATGAATCTAAAGAGTTACTGTAAGGGTTATGAAAACGGCCCCCAATTTTTATTTGCTATAATAAGCCCACCCATCTTTTTACAGCCTAGTTCAACTGGAACATTTTTGAATATGTTGGGTTTGCATATTAAGCACACCACTTAATTAAACATCCCAAGTACATGTGGGTGATTGGAACAGTTCTTAGCATAATGTCATCCCAATTCTTTCTTCACTAAATGTGAATTAGAAAAAAAAAAAAAAAAGTCACAACCCGTAGGTGAGATTTACAGTGAAAAACATTATTTCCTTGTTAACAGGGCCTGCCAAACTACTGGTTCATAGATCCCTCCATTCTTTGCTTAAAACTGGAAGACAAAGGAAGTCCTGACCACTAGTCCCTGGTAATAAAGGGTGGAGGTGGGGGGGGGGGCGGGGAGAAAAAGTAACTCTGTTGGGATTAACTATGTGTATAATAAATGCAAAACAAGTTTTCAAGTTACACTATGCGCTCCTGCCTCAACCAACATTTGATGGGAAATACTGTGTTGCACA